>NC_069506.1:218953948-219107536 GCF_027579735.1 Bombina bombina
AATGCATGATAAACACTAGGCTTGTGCATAAGTTCAGAATTAAGCAAACAGAAGATGGAAAGAATATTCAGGGACTGGAGTCTGGAGTGGGCTATACAAAAGCTATCCATTTGAAGATGGGTAAAACTACTTCTAGGTTTTGGGAAGAACCATTCAAAAACGTCTGATAGCCTACTTTAAAGGATCATTAAACTTGACATTTCAACAATGCATAAAATGTTTCATTATTGCAAGTGAAACATTATTGCAATATACTGTAATGCTCGTGGGATATTCCTCTATCATTCCAAACTTGGCCAGTAGTCTTCTTATCCCAGCGTCAAACTGAAATGATAGGAAATATCTCAGAGCAGAGAAAGTTTGTAAAATGAGGTAAGCTGTACTCACAGTAGGCAGGGTAGTCTTTAGCGGTAACAGGAAGGAAATCCAGCAGTATGGCAGTTCAGGGATAAACCAATAGAAGGACCGGTAACAATCAGGAGTCAGCATCAAAGGAAATCCAGTAATATAACAGTTCAGGGATAAACCAATAGAATGGTCAGGCAGGCAGAGTTCGGTAACAGTATAGCAATCCAATAGTTCAGGGGTTAAGCACGCAGAGTGGTCAGACAGGCAGAGTTCAGCAACAGTATAACAATCCAGTACTTTAGGGGTTAAGCACACAGAATAGTCAGACAGGCAGAGTACAGCAATGTTATGGCAATCCAGTACTTTAGGGGTTAAGCAAGCAGAGTAGTCAGACAGGCAGAGTTCAGTAAGGTAATAACAGTCCAGCATATACAGATAATAGCACCCAGGAGCACACACAGTAATACCTATACTTGGGCAGTGATGTAAGGTGAATGGAGTACTTACATAGGCGCATATTGGTGCCAAGGACACACAGGTGTAATCAGGAGCGGCATCCAGAAGAGAGAGACAGCGTGTGGCGATGACATCATCGCCGCACACTCTGAACCACTGCCTGCGTCTATGGAAACGGCCATAGCAATGACTCACCACCGTCGCATCTATGGCAACAGCCATAGCATGCTGCGGCAGTGTAATATATACATTCATTATTTATTTTGCTGCCTTTTGTTGTAAAATACATCTAAAATTTGTGCTTGTTTTACTTTTTCCCAGGGAGGTTTGGGTTAGCACTTTTAGGCAATCTATGCAAGCTTTTGTTTACTTAATCCTCCCCCTAAGATTTTTCATCAATCACATGTTTGTAAAGGGTGGATTATCAGTATTGCATGATAGGATAAGCATTCTTTGCAATAGTAACTAGGTTGAAACAGTGCTAAACCACCTTAAAGGGGCATTAAACACTTTGAGATGGTAATATAAAATGATAAATCATATATATATATATATATATATATATATATATATATATATATATATATATATAAAAACGCTGCAATATACTTTCATTATTTATTTTGTCCTCTTTTCCTGTAATTCCATTCTGAAATTGTGAGCTTTTCAGTTCCTGTTAAAAATGAAAGTTTATAACACGGTTATTTTCCAATTTTCCACACAGCCATTGGCTGCACACTCTAGTAACCTATTTATAACTGTACCTAATTGGCCACAGCAGAGAAGGTAAACTAAGTTACAACATGGCAGCTCCCATTGTTTTTAAAGACTCTAAAACTTTACACTTATTTTGTCAATATTTACACAGCTAATGAAACTTTAAAAAAAATACATCTACATGATATTCTCAGACTAATCTTTCCTTTGAATGCATCATTTTATCTAGCATTTATCTAGTGTTTAATATCCCTTTAAGGGAGGAGATTAAGGCAGTCTTCCCCAGTCTCTCTCAACTGCACATGTACAAACAGAGTTTGTGCTATATCTGAATATTAGTTTGTGATTAGTTAACAAGAAATTTGTTCTGGGGGACAGGGAAATCAGTGAAATTAACAAACATAAAACAATATACTAATTTGACAAAATAAAGCTGCAGTTTTCATTGTAAAAATATTCTCAGATATGAAGATGCAAAATCATGTAGTTTGCAATTTGTGTTTAGTGGTCCTTTTAGAGATTAAAACAAAGCAGTCCGCTGACTGGTCTCCCTTTTAGACCTCTACCTTACAGCATGTCCAAATTAGATAAAGCAAATATACGGCTAGATTTAGAGTTTTGTCGGTAAGGACCCGCGTAGCTAACGCTGGCTTTTTTCTGGCCGCACCATAAAAATAACTCTGGTATTGAGAGTCCACAGAATGTCAGCGTTAGGCTCCAAAAAAGGAGCGTAGAGCATATTTAACGCAACTGCAACTCTCGATACCAGAGTTGCTTACGGACACGGCCAGCCTCAAAAACGTGCTCGTGCACGATTCCCCCATAGGAAACAATGGGGCTGTTTGAGCTGAAAAAAAACCTAACACCTGCAAAAAAAGCCGCGTTCAGCTCCTAACGCAGCCCCATTGTTTGCTATGGGGAAACACTTCCTACGTCTGCACCTAACACTTTAACATGTACCCCCAGTCTAAACACCCCTAACCTTACACTTATTAACCCCTAATCTGCCGCCCCCGCTATCGCTGACCCCTGCATATTATTATTAACCCCTAATCTGCCGCTCCGTAAACCGCCGCTACTTACATTATCCCTATGTACCCCTAATCTGCTGCCCTAACATCGCCGACCCTATATTATATTTATTAACCCCTAATCTGCCCCCCACAACGTCGCCTCCACCTGCCTACACTTATTAACCCCTAATCTGCCGACCGGACCGCACCGCTATTATTATAAAGTTATTAACCCCTAATCCGCCTCACTAACCCTATAATAAATAGTATTAACCCCTAATCTGCCCTCCCTAACATCGCCGACACCTAACTTCAATTATTAACCCATAATCTGCCGACTGGAGCTCACCGCTATTCTAATAAATGTATTAACCCCTAAAGCTAAGTCTAACCCTAACACTAACACCCCCCTAAATTAAATATAATTTTAATCTAACGAAATAAATTAACTCTTATTAAATAAATTATTCCTATTTAAAGCTAAATACTTACCTGTAAAATAAATCCTAATATAGCTACAATATAAATTATAATCATATTATAGCTATTTTAGGATTTATATTTATTTTACAGGTAACTTTGTATTTATTTTAACCAGGTACAATAGCTATTAAATAGTTAAGAACTATTTAATAGCTAAAATAGTTAAAATAATTACAAAATTACCTGTAAAATAAATCCTAACCTAAGTTACAATTAAACCTAACACTACACTATCAATAAATTAATTAAATAAAATACCTATAATTATCTACAATTAAACCTAACACTACACTATCAATAAATAAATTAAATACAATACCTACAAATAACTACAATGAAATAAACTATCTAAAGTACAAAAAATAAAAAAGAACTAAGTTACAAAAAATAAAAAAATATTTACAAACATAAGAAAAATATTACAACAATTTTAAACTAATTACACCTACTCTAAGCCCCCTAATAAAATAACAAAGCCCACCAAAATAAAAAAATGCCCTACCGTATTCTAAATTACTAAAGTTCAAAGCTCTTTTACCTTACCAGCCCTGAACAGGGCCCTTTGCGGGGCATGCCCCAAGAAGTTCAGCTCTTTTGCCTGTAAAAAAAAACATACAATACCCCCCCCAACATTACAACCCACCACCCACATACCCCTAATCTAACCCAAACCCCCCTTAAATAAACCTAACACTAAGCCCCTGAAGATCTTCCTACCTTATCTTCACCATACCAGGTTCACCGATCGATCCAGAAGAGCTCCTCCGATGTCCTGATCCAAGCCCAAGCAGGGGGCTGAAGAGGTCCATGATCCGGCTGAAGTCATCATCCAAGCGGGAGCTGAAGAGGTCCATGATCCGGCTGAAGTCTTCATCCAAGCGGGAGCTGAAGAGGTCCATGATCTGGATGAAGTCTTCTATCAACGGCATCTTCAATCTTCTTTCTTCGGGAGCCATCATCTTCCATCCGACGCGGAACATCCTCTTCTCCCGACGCCTACTAGCCGAATGATGGTTCCTTTAAATGACGTCATCCAAGATGGCGTCCCTCGAATTACGATTGGCTGATAGGATTCTATCAGCCAATCGGAATTAAGGTAGGAATATTCTGATTGGCTGATGGAATCAGCCAATCAGAATCAAGTTCAATCCGATTGGCTGATTGGATCAGCCAATCAAATTGAACTTGATTCTGATTGGCTGATTCCATCAGCCAATCAGAATATTCCTACCTTAATTCCGATTGGCTGATAGAATCCTATCAGCCAATCGGAATTTGAGGGACGCCATCTTGGATGACGTCATTTAAAGGAACCGTCATTCGTCGTTCAGTCGTCGGCCAGGATGGATGTTCCGCGTCAGAGGTCTTCAGGATCCTGCCGCTCCGCTCCGGATGGATGACGATAGAAGATCCCGCTTGGATGAAGACTTCAATCGGATGGAAGACCTCTTCTGCCCCGCTTGGATGAAGACTTCTACCGGATGGAGGACCTCTTCTTGCTCCGCTTGGATGAAGAATTTGGCTCGGCTGGGTGAAGACGACTCAAGGTAGGGAGATCTTCAGGGGCTTAGTGTTAGGTTTATTTAAGGGGGGTTTGGGTTAGATTAGGGGTATGTGGGTGGTGGGTTGTAATGTTGGGGGGGGGGGTATTGTATGTTTTTTTTTTACAGGCAAAAGAGCTGAACTTCTTGGGGCATGCCCCGCAAAGGGCCCTGTTCAAGGCTGGTAAGGTAAAAGAGCTTTGAACTTTAGTAATCTAGAATAGGGTAGGGCATTTTTTTATTTTGGGGGGCTTTGTTATTTTATTAGGGGGCTTAGAGTAGGTTTAATTAGTTTAAAATTGTTGTAATATTTTTCTTATGTTTGTAAATATTTTTTTATTTTTTGTAACTTAGTTCTTTTTTATTTTTTGTACTTTAGTTAGTTTATTTCATTGTAGTTATTTGTAGGTATTGTATTTAATTAATTTATTGATAGTGTAGTGTTAGGTTTAATTGTAGGTAATTGTAGGTATTTTATTTAATTAATTTATTGATAGTGTAGTGTTAGGTTTAATTGTAACTTAGGTTAGGATTTATTTTACAGGTAAATTTGTAATTATTTTAACTATTTTAGCTATTAAATAGTTCTTAACTATTTAATAGCTATTGTACCTGGTTAAAATAAATACAAAGTTACCTGTAAAATAAATATTAATCCTAAAATAGCTATAATATAATTATAATTTATATTGTAGCTATATTAGGATTTATTTTACAGGTAAGTATTTAGCTTTAAATAGGAATAATTTATTTAATAAGAGTTAATTAATTTAGTTAGATTAAAATTATATTTAAGTTAGGGGGGTGTTAGTGTTAGGGTTAGACTTAGCTTTAGGGGTTAATACATTTATTAGAATAGCGGTGAGCTCAAGTCAGCAGATTAGGGGTTAATAATTGAAGTTAGGTGTCGGCGATGTTAGTAGGGAGGGCAGATTAGGGGTTAATACTATTTATTATAGGGTTAGTGAGGCGGATTAGGGGTTAATAACTTTATAATAATAGCGGTGCGGTCCGCTCGGCAGATTAGGGGTTAATAAGTGTAGGCAGGTGGAGGCGACGTTGAGGGGGGCAGATTAGGGGTTAATAAATATAATATAGGGGTCGGCGGTGTTAGGGGCAGCAGATTAGGGGTACATAAGTATAACGTAGGTGGCGGCGCTTTGCGGTCGGCAGATTAGGGGTTAATTATTGTAGGTAGCTGGCTGCGACGTTGTGGGGGGCAGGTTAGGGGTTAATAAATATAATATAGGGGTCGGCGGTGTTAGGGGCAGCAAATTAGGGGTAGATAAGTATAACGTAGGTGGCGGTCGGCAGATTAGGGGTTAAAAAATTTTTTATTGAGTGCCGGCGATGTGGGGGGGCCTCGGTTTAGGGGTACATAGGTAGTTTATGGGTGTTAGTGTACTTTAGAGTACAGTAGTTAAGAGCTTTATGAACCGGCGTTAGCCCAGAAAGCTCTTAACTACTGACTTTTTTCTGCGGCTGGAGTTTTGTCGTTAGATTTCTAACGCTCACTTTAGACACGACTCTAAATACCGGAGTTAGAAAGATCCCATTGAAAAGATAGGATACGCAATTGACGTAAGGGGATCTGCGGTATGGAAAAGTCGCGGCTGAAAAGTGAGCGTTAGACCCTTTTTTAATGACTCCAAATACCGGAGGTAGCCTAAAACCAGCGTTAGGAGCCTCTAACGCTGGTTTTCACGACTACCGCCATACTCCAAATCTAGGCCATAGTGTCTGCACTAGACAGATATGTTCACATATATATATATATATATATATATATATATATATAGAGAGAGAGAGAGAGAGAGAGAGAGAGAGATAAAACCAAAACAGTTAGGGGGATATTTATCAAAACGTCAACTATGTTGCATTCACGGGCATCAATATGCTCGCCAAACATAGCGGCTGCGGATCTGAATACGATCTCCATATTTATAAAAAAAGCCATCAAAAACACGCGCAAGTACAGGGCGATGAGCATCGGACTGTTGTTAACTAACAGTCATCGATGACACTGTTTATCGTGTTTTTCCCAACTTTATTTATACCAACTAAACTGCTACAATGTACACTAACACCTATAAACTACCTATTAACCCTTAAACCGCCGCACTCCCACATCACCACCACTACAATAAACCTATTAACCCCTAATCTGCCGCTCCCAACATCACTGCCACTAATATAAATATTAACCCCTATTCCGCCGCTTCCCGACATCGCCACCACTAAATAAACGTATTAACCCCTAAACCTCTGGCCTACCACATAACTACCACTAACTAAACCTATTAACCCCTAAACCTTCAGCCCCCCACATCGCCAGAAACTAAATTAAGCTATTAACCCCTAAACCTAACAACCCCTTAACTTTAAATTAAAATTACAAGATCCCTATTTTGAATATAAATTAAAACTTACCTGTAGAATTAAAATAAACTAATTTTAAACTATAAATTAACCTACCCTAACTATTTTACTAAAATTAAATTAAACTACCAATTAAATAAACTAAATTACATATTAAAAAAACCTAACCCTACTAAAATTATTTAACTATAGAATTAAACATTATTACAAAGTCCTAAATTACAAAAAAATAAACACTAAGTTACAAAAAATAACAAATACTAAATTATGAAAAATAACAAACAAAATTATCCAAAATATTTTTTTTAAACCTAATCTAATAGCCCTAATCAAAATAACCCCCCCAAAAAAATAAAAAACCCTAGCTTACAATAAACTACCAATGGCCATTAAAATATATCAGCTCTTTTACCTGTAAAAAAATACAAACAACCCCCCAACAGTAAAACCCACCACCCAACCAACCCCCCCAAATAAAAACCCTAACTCTAAAAAAAACCTAAGCTACCCATTGCCCTGAAAAGAGCATTTGGATGGGCACTGCCCTTAAAAGGGCATTTAGCTATTTTACAAGCCCAAACCCTAATCTAAAATAAGAACCCACCCCAAAAATTTTTAAAAAATCCTAACACTAACCCCTGAAGATCCACTTACAGTTCTGAAGTCCCGACATCCAGACGGAGAAGTCTTCATCCAGGCGGCGATGTCTTCATCCATCCAGGTGGAAAAAATCTTCATCCAGGCGGCAATGTCTTCATCCATCCAGGTGGAAGAAGTCTTCATTTAAGCGGCATCTTCTATCTTTATCCCTGCAGCATGGAGCAGGTCCATCCTGAAGCCATCCAACGCGGAGCTCCTCTTCTTATGGTCACCGCCGTAAACTGAAGCTTCAATGCAAGGAACTCAATTTAAGATGGCGTCCCTTGCATTCCTATTGGCTGATTTGAGTGTTAAATTCAAATCAGCCGATAGGAGGTGAGCTACTGAAATTCTATTGGCAACCCCGAAACGTTGCTCAATAAAAGGTGCTGTTGCCCTATGTTGTGTGCCACCTGTGTGTTCTATTTGCTGCTTATGTTAGGACCCTGGAAAGGGAGGTCCTCCAGGTGTGCACCTAGATTTACCTGTTACAATTTATATGGGATATTTTCTTAAGGAGTGTGCTGGTCCTGCTATCCTTTTACAATTTATAGTTTACAATTAGTTTATTTTAATTCTACAGGTAAGTTTTAATTTATATTAAGATAGGGATCTTGTAATTTCAATTTAATGTTAAGGGGTTGTTAGGTTTAGGGGTTATTAGCTTCATTTAGTTTGGCGATGTGGGAGGCTGACGGTTTAGGGGTTAATAGGTTTAGTTAGTGGTGGTGATGTGGGAGGCCAGAGGTTTATTTGTTAATAAGTTTATTTAGTGGCGGCGGTGTCGGGGAGCAGCGGAATAAGGGTTAATACATTTTATTTGTGTTGTTGATGTCGGGGGGCGGAAGATTAGGGGTGTTTAGACTCATGGTTTATGTTAGGGTGTTAGGTGTAAATGTAACTTTTTTCAACCATATAAATCAATGGGGTATGCTTCATTCTCTTGCAGCATCGAACATAAGCTTTTGTTGCTTTCATACTCCCATTGATTTCTATGGCATCCGCGGCATCAAGGGTGGCGGTTTGAAAACCTCATTCTCAGAAATTCTTCAAGACCTCAAGAAAAAGCCTAATAGGCTCACCATATAGACTGGGCAGCTGACCAATAGAGATGGATACAAATGTATCATTGTAAAATCATCTATACATTGTCAAAATTAGTTATCACCACTCTTTAAAATCAGAATTGTATGGAGTTTTTAAATATAACAATTATTGTACAGTAAGGTATATTTCCAACTTTTGTTATAATACAAAATCATTCTGAGTGGCAAATAGACAGATGAAAATGTTTTAATTCACAATTGCTAATTTATATTGAAAAACAGATGTAGGACCCCAAAGTGTTTATGCAATTTTGAAAACATTACTCAAGCATTCTTATTTAGTAGGCGCACTATTAGAAATATCACAGTAGTCACTAGCAGCCTAGCTGTTTGCATCCATGTGAATGATAACTATTCTGTGTGCTGTTTGACATTTTCTTGTGATTTCTTCTATTGGGCTTTGCACCCAGACTGGCCTGTCAGCAATTGCAAATACAACTGCCTTCTGTTTTGCAAGTGGTTTGGGATGTGTACCCACTCTGGTTTGAGAGTGCAGTCCACTTCTGGATATATATAATATATATATATATATATATATATATATATATATATATATATATATATATATATATATATACATATATATATATAGTATACACACATGCACATATATACTGTTCCACTTTCTAATAATAAACATAAATAGTGCAGGGATTGTTTATGTTTCTATATAGAGGGATAGCACACAAGCAAAAGAAAGGGGAGAAGAGAAACAAATTTCTCTATAGTACACTATATTCAACATACAAGCTGAAAGGATATGATGGTATTGTACGCTTAGTGAGGATTTAATCCCTGTTTGTATAAAGCTATGTTCCACTGAACCAGATTATTGTGAGAGAAAGGCAAAAGGCTCCTTCAAATGCCTTGATGATCCTTTCTGCAGGTTAGTATGAAGGAAAACGCCTTTTCCACTAATATTTGGGTAGGACAAATTGACTTTATTTACAATACTTGCAAATCAAACCCAAAACCTGCCAGGGTATTACTGAGTGACATTATATAAGATAATGTCCCAGGACATACTTGAAAACGAGAGAAATCTCAATGTATCCTTCCTGGTAAAATATTTTATAAATAAATATATATATATATATATATATATATATATATATATATGCATTATATAGATAAATAATTTATCTTAAAATATTAACCCTGGGTACAAATGTTTTGAAATTGTAAAGTACAGGTCTATTCAAACAGGCCTGAAACTACATCCCAGACACAGACCTCCCCCTAGCTATACTCAAATACAGATGGATGCTGTGATGAGAGCAGGATGTGATGTCACTAGTTTGGGGGCGGGGCTTAGGTCCGGTTGTCTGTGTTGCAGTTAGTTAGTACAATCAACCTGAATAGATGTATGTTTCCATGCTCTGTAATAAAATAGAGTTGTACCATCATCGCTGTGTCCTGCATGTGTCCTGCATCTCATGACATGGTGTCAGAAGTTCTGGCCTGCGCTTCTGTTCCTAATCGATGACAATGTCAAAGTTTACCCCACCTGAGCCTTTTGACTTCTCTCAGCCTTCTCAGATGCTGAAGTCTCACTGAAGCTGCAGTTAGAGCCTGATTTAACATTAGATGGGGCTATTAGGATGGCCCGCCAGAGTGAACTGGTGAAAAAGCAAAGTGCTGATCTGAGGTCAGAGTATTGTGGATGAAGTGCAACAGTCCAGGAAAACTGCTAGTGAAAGGCACAGTGTGAGCGGTAGATCTAAAATAATGGATAGACCTAGAAGTGGATGGGCGCAGCATGCCCGATGCACACGGTGCTACCGTGCCCATGATCAGAGTGTTATATGCCCGGCCAGAGATAAAAGATGCAGAAAATGTAACAGAATGGGGGATTTTGAAGTGGTTTGTAAAACTGAATACATTAAGGAGATGCAGGTGGACAGTGACCAAGAGGGTCAAGAAGTGTCTTTTGTGGGGTCTGTTGTGGAACGGCCAAGCTCAGAGGAAAATTGAAAGGTTACTTTTACTGTAATGGGAGACAAAGTTGATTTTAAGATTGACACAGGAGCAGATATCACTGTAATGTCTTTTGCTGTATTTATGAAGCTGCCTCGACAGCCCCAGCTGGCGAAGGTTACTACAAATGTCCATAGTCCCGGTGGCCGCATTGATTGTGCGGGGAAATTTCTTGCCAGCTGTGAGAACAAGCAAAGAAAATTCACCATGTGGGTGCATGTGATTCGAGGCCAGTGTGTTAGCAATTTATTGAGCAGAAAAGCAGCCTGTGATTTGGGCCTCGTGGCCAGAGTAAATGAGATCTCTGAAGATATGTTTGGCGAATTGGGCCTACTGAATTGCAAGCCAGTTTGTATAGCACTTAAAAGTGACGCAGTCCCATACAGTATTTCTACTCCCTGTAGAATTCCGCTACCACTTATGCCTCAAGTGGAGAAGGAGCTTATGCGCATGAAGTCTATGGGGGTTATTGAAGAGGTTGTTGAAGCAACTGACTGGTGTGCCCCCATTGTTCCGGTTGCAAAGAAAAATGGAAAGGTGCGCATCTGTGTGGACCTGAAAAGGTTGAATGAGGCAGTGAAGAGAGAGAGATTTGTGCTGCCGACATTAGAAGACATAGCTCCAAAGTTGGCTGGGGCGATGTTCTTTTCTACATTAGACGCTTCTAGCGGCTTTTGGCAGATCCCCCTGGATCCAAAGTGCCGCAAACTGACTACCTTTATCACACTGGTAGGTGGGTTTTGCTTCTGCAGACTCCCCTTCGGGATATCCACTGCCCCAGAAATTTTTCAAAGGAAAATGAGTTCTCTCCTAAGTAACCACGTGGGCACGGCAGTCGTCATGGACGACATTCTGGTGTATGGGTCTACAGCGGAGGAGCATGATCAGCGTTTAAGTTGTGTGCTGCAGGCTATCAAAGAGTCTGGGCTGAAGTTAAATAAAGAGAAATGTCATTTTAGGAAAACTGAATTATGTTACTTTGGGCATATCATCAATGGGGATGGCATCAAGCCAGACCCCGAGAAAATTTGTGCTATTGAACAGATGAAAAGTCCTTCTGATGTACATGAGCTGAGACAGATATTGGGCCTTGTAAATTATGTAGGCAAGTTT
Organism: Bombina bombina; assembly: GCF_027579735.1. Lineage (NCBI taxonomy): Eukaryota > Metazoa > Chordata > Amphibia > Anura > Bombinatoridae > Bombina > Bombina bombina. Next base: position 218,965,721 of record NC_069506.1, read on the forward strand.
CTTCCAGATTTATCAACAGTTCTACACCCTATCACAGAGTTGCTAAAGAAAGACGTTGCCTGGGTCTGGGGACCTTCACAAGAAAAAGCTTTTATGCAGGCCAAGTCCCTGCTGGGGTCTGCCCCAGTGCTGTGGTTGTACGACCCTTCCAAAAAGACTGTGGTTAGTGCTGATGCAAGCAGTTATGGGTTGGGGGCTGCTCTCCTGCAGTTAAATGAAAATAAACTACAGCCCATCGCCTACTGTTCCCGCACACTGATGGCTGCTGAGTCAAAATACGCTCAAATTGAGAAAGAGTGCCTGGTTGCAGTTTGGGCCTGTGAGCGCTTTCAGCGTTATCTAGTGGGTTTGGAGAAATTTAGTCTGGAGACTGACCACAAACCGCTAGTCCCTCTAATCAACTGTTATGATATCGACAAAACACCTTTAAGATGCCAGAGACTTTTAATGAGACTGCTCAGGTTCAATGTTCAGGCAGTGCATGTGCCGGGGAAACAACTGGTTGTGGCGGATACACTATCCAGGCTCCCGCTGGCTGCTGCTGAAGAATCCTCCACTGAATCTGATGTGAAAGTGTATGTTGATTCAGTTCTGGCCTCTAAGTCAATTTCTTCAAGGAAACTGGAGGAGATAAAGAAAGAGACATATTTGGACACAGATCTGCAAGAGGTTATAAAGTACATAAAAGAAGGCTGGCCCGAAAGCCGGGCAGCCTGGATGTCTTTAAGTTCTTACCAGCCAGAGAGGTCGCAGCTCACGGAGCTGGAGGGGTTGGTGCTGTTCCAAGACTGCATCGTAATTCCTGTCAGCATGAGAAAGGAGATGTTAAACAGGATTCACGATGGCCACTTAGGCATTACAAAGTGCAGAGAAAGGGCAGCTACAGCTGTGTGGTGGCCTGGGATCAGCTCCAACATTGCAAATCATGTGTCTAAATGTGCCTTTTGCCGGGAATGCCAGCCTACTCAGAGAAGGGAGCCCTTGATTTCTACTCCGCTGCCTGTGGGGCCGTGGCAGAAAATAGCTGCTGATTTGTGTGAACTGCACGGGAAAAAGTTCCTTGTTGTGATCGACTACTATTCCAGGTATTTTTGGAAATTGCACCTTTGAATGATATCACAAGTCAAGCCATTATCATTCGTCTGAAGAGCTTGTTCGCCCGGTGGGGCATTCCAATGGAGCTGGTGAGTGATAATGGTATGCAGTTCGCTTCTACAGAGTTCATTCCACGTCAAGTCCACATTATCCGCAGGCCAACGGAATGTCTGAAAGGGCAGTTCAAACAACAAAATTCATTCTAAAGCAATCTGAGCCGTACCTAGCCCTCTTGTCATACAGGGCGATGCCCATTCAAGCCACTGAGTTTAGCCCAGCACAGCTGATGCTAGGACGCCAGATTCGTACCACTTTACCCTCAGTGGGTGTCTTCAAGCCGCCTGGCCCTGTACCTCGGGACGAAGTCCTTAGGAGGGATGAAGAGGCCAAAAAGGGTTATCGTTTCTTCTACGACAGGAGACATTCTGTCAGGCCCTTACAGGAACTGAATGCGGGGCAAAGTGTCAGAATTAAACTGGATGATGAGAAGAAATAGAAGACGCCTGCTACGGTAATTGGACGCTCTCCAGAACCAAGGTCTTATCCAGTCCTTACTGATGGAGGGACGGTTACACGCCGTAACCGAAGACATCTTCAGCCTGTACCTGAGAGTCTGGAACTGGATGCCTCAGTACCACCACCGGTGGGATCCCCTGTTCTAAGAGAGGTGCCTTCCCCTCAGCAAGATCACAGCGGGGATATATCTTTGCCTCCAGCGGACTCTTATTCACCATCTTCTGTATCAGAGGACAGTTCATGCAAAGTTACATCAAGCGGAAGAGTGGTGAAACTTCCGGCCCGATATAGAGACTGACTTTAGCTAGAACAGTGACCGGAAGTATGGGCAGAATAATCCCATGGTCACTGTGCACTAGGTTAGTCTACCCCGATGTCCAAGTCAGGATGTAATTTATGTGTTTATATTTTCTGAACCTATTTGTTTTTATGTTGTTCGAAAAAAATTTTTGTTGTATACTCTGTTCGTATACCTTGTTATTTGTTATATTCAAATGTATGCTTTGCCTTTGAAAAAGGGGAAGATGTGATGAGAGCAGGATGTGATGTCACTAGTTTGGGGGCGGGGCTTAGGTCCGGTTGTCTGTGTCGCAGTTAGTTAGTACAATCAACCTGAATAGATGTATGTTTCCATGCTCTGTAATAAAATAGAGTTGTACCATCATTGCTGTGTCCTGCATTTCATGACAGATGCTTCAAAAAACAAAAGGAAATAAACATTTGTCCCAAACTATAAGAGATAATGTCAATTCAAAGGAAAGTTTGATCACTACCTGAACAGTGGCTAATAAAATTAACTGATCAGGGGACCCCGTGCAGTCACAGCAGACACAGGTCTGGACTCATGTTTGAAGCTAGCAAAATCTCAGAAGGGTAATTAATTTAACACAGGCAAATGATGAGACAAAGAATCCTTTGAAGATTTGAATACACACGTTATCTAGAAAATACACTTACAGGCATGTGATAATATTGTGACCTTAAAGCTCATTTTAAAGTACAAATCGTCTATAATTTGCATAAATATTTAATATATCAAGACTTTATGAAAGAATACCACCATATGAGATTACCTTTAGGAATATACCATATTGAATAAATGCCTGCTATATTAAATATATAAGCTGCATTGCTGAATTTAAAATATTTAACTGTGTCAGAATAAAACTACATTAATTTTCTTTGTTTCAGGAATCTGGTGTAAAAATGAGGTTCCAAATATGACTAGTAGATACTGGTATATAAATGCCTTCGTAATGTGTGCCCTGAATCATATCATATAAATTATGCACTTAATATTAAAGGGGTATCCACAGATAGGCAATATATTCCTATTAGATGGAGTAAAATAATGCTCATATATATCTAGCATGATTTAATTCCAACAGAATTCTAAGTGCAGGTACGTATGGAATATGGAAATGAATGGAAAATGTGGCGATATAACAGCAGAATATTAAATATTATTAAACTTCCTAAATATTAATTATTAACATGGTACTATAATTATTAAAATCCTTTGAAGTACCCTAATAGAAATATGGTGTACACTAAATATGGAATATACTGTATTTATATTAAAATGGAATGATGCTTAAATATAGATATGGCTATATAATAAATTACAGCAGACTGCTACTTACAGATGATAATATGATATAGAATAGTGACAGATATATATCATGTGTATATATGTATTCTAAATGTACCCATTTTTGGACTTGTATATATCCCTAAACTGAGAAACAGAATATTTTAAAAATGTACATGTTTCATTCCCATTCCAATTGTTGTTCCCCCGATGGGCTAAAACCAGTACTACAGCCAAAAGGTTTGGCATTTAAGAGAGCTACATTTCCAAGGGCCAATGAGAGATAAGCTCAGACTTCCATTGGGTGATTTAGAAATGAAGGTGGAATTTGTCAGAGACAAAAAGACTATGTAAAGAAGGGAAGAAAAACACAAAAACACACTTTGGTTTGGGGCATGACTTGGAATAACTCTCTGTTGAAAATAGAGAAATACCCCTGTGTTTGTGATACCCTGTTTGCACAAATACCTTTAAAGTATGACTTTGGAAAAACACTGGTTAGAAAAGCTGAAACTCTCTTATTGGTATCTGGTAATGTATGTGCGTTTAATTTCTTTTATATATTAAATAGGCCTTAGCAAAGAAATTAGTTATAGTATAGCTGTAGCTGTGAATTAAAAGGTATCTTATTTTTATATTTAATATTAATCGGACCAGGGTAGTAAGTATACTAGTGTTAAATATTATTATTAGTAATAAGAAAGGATTTATGTATGTTAATGTCATAAGTTATTTGTAGTTATTGTGATATATTTTAGAATTTGTTTTATTGTGGCTAAATAAGATTAATTGGTATATGTTGAATTGGTAGTACTGTTCAACAATCGCTGGTTGATTATTTAAGTATTATAAGACTATTTTGGGCCAAATAGCTTAATTATATTTTCTGGAAATTCCATTAGACTTATTGAATTTGAGCTAAGGTTCTTATTATAACATTGGGATATATTTTGTTAATCAAGTCATTCATCCATATTTTGGCATTAGGTTAAAGGGACACTGAACCCAATTTTTTTATTTCATGATTCATATAGAGCATGCAATTTTAAGCAACTTTCTAATTTACTCCTTTTATCAATTTTTCTTCGTTCTCTTGCTATCTTCATTTGAAAAAGAAGGCATCTAAGCTTTTTTTTTGTTTAGACTCTGGACAGCTCTTTTTTATTGGTGGATGAATTTATCCACCAATCAGCAAGGACAGCCCAGGTTGTTCACCAAAAATAGGCCGGTATCTAAACTTACATTCTTGCATTTCAAATAAAGATACCAAGAGAATAAAGAACATTTTATGATAGGAGTAAATTAGAAAGCTGCTTAAAATTTCATGCTCTATCTGAATTACGAAATAAAAAATTTGTGTTCAGTGTCCCTTTTAGTGTTATAATTTTTTTCTAGTATAATTCATGTGTGATATTTAATAAGCGATTCATTTTGAGTTGAGGTTAATTCATAGAAATATTGTGTCCATAATACTGAGGTACCGTTAATTCATTTTGAGTTAAGGTTAATTTACAGAAGTGTTTCGTCTATTCATGGGAAAATAGACATATATATTTGGTCATAATTAATATACTATTTTCTGCAAAAATATAATCAATGTGTTTATAGAGATTAACTGGTCATAACTCAGAAATTTTTTTAATTTGAGATTAAATATCAATGTTCATAATAATTTTATTGCCATAATTTCTAGATATCTCATTAGCATTTTGGAACACACTACAGAGATTATATAACGTTTCACTGGAGTGTATTGACAAATTCTACCATATCATAATTGATATTGCTGATCATTTTATGATTGATTATTAATACTCATAATTCCATTAATCAAAAATATTGTTACGTAAATATATAACACGTTGGAGGTTACTGCTGAGATAGAATTAAATAATAGTGTAACCTAGGATATATAACAAACCCAATGCATTGTCACTAGTTGTGTGTGCCTCTGTGTGTGTTCGTATGGACAAACAGATAAAAGTCACAAAATAAAACCGTAAATGTGTCCCATATACCAAAGGAGATGTCCTACTCAGTTTAGTATAAATAATTAGGAGCAAAAAATGTTTCTAGTTCTGGTGTTCCATCAAAATTTACGTAATTGTGTTTATGTGCACATCGAGGTAGCAAATCTTGATGAGGGAGCAAATTTCAACAGAACACCGGAGTGCAGGTAAATGTCATACAGTAAAGTTCTATATAGCTGTAAGGGACGTCGCTGCTGGACTCTGGATTGTAACTCTGCCTGACTAGTTTCGTGAGGGGTCTCACTTCATCAGATCAGATAACATCTAATCACAATAATCAGACAGTGAACTGTTGCTTTAACACAGCCCGGGATTAATTTCCCACCATGCTTACAATATACCTCCAAACATAAATCTGCTCCCCTTCAAACAACCTCAAAGGATGTTTCTTTTCTCCCATTTCTTTCTCTTGTATGCTATCCTGCCACCCTTTTTTCATTTTTTCCAGCGCAATTGCCACAAATAGTAGTGGTAATAGAAGCCTCCTCAAAGCAGCAGAAAGGAAGAACCTAGTCATTATCCTAGATTTGTAACACCTATTAAATAAGGACTGGTAAATTTATGTATGCAGTGCTGAAACACTTGTTGGTGTATATATATATATTTATATATATATATATATATATATATATATATATATATATATATATATATATATATATATATATACACACACACACACACATGTATATGTACAGTATGCATGTGTGTGTGGTGTGTGTATATGTAGGTGAATAGATAGATTAGATTACAAATAATCAATAGTGTTGCACTCCAACAACTTGCAGCATTCAGTGGTACGTGAATGAATATGTTTTACATGAAAGAAAACAATCAGTAAAGCTGCACCCTCCACTTCTTGTGAATTACACACACACACACACACACACATATATATATATATATATATATATATATATATATTGAATATACAAAAAGAGAGAAAAAGAACCCTTATTTGTCCAGCAACAGACTATATCTCTTAAATTATAAACTTAGCCATAGGTAAATAAAGAGATGAACAATCCAAGTAGTATGTTATAATAACAGGATTTGTATATATTTGATAGTTGGCAACATAATATCAATAACTCTGCAAAAAGATTGACAACCTAAGTAGACAGAAAAACTGAATACTGAATAACTGAATAATTAGAAGGCTGCTAAATGCCACTGCGCACCACCCGTGTTTTATGCCCAGCAGTGAAGGGGTTAATTAGGGAGCATGTAGGGAGCTTGTAGAGTTAATTTTAGCTTTAGTGTAGTGTAGTAGACAACCCAAAGTATTGATCTAGGCCCATTTTGGTATATTTAATGCCACCATTTCACCGCCAAATGCGATCAAATTTAAAAAAAAAAAAAATTGAAATTATTTACAAACAACTTGTGCAATTATGGAACAAATGGTTGTAAATGCTTCTCTGGGATCCCCTTTGTTCAGAAATAGCAGACATATATGGCGTTGGCGATGCTTTTTGGTAATTAGAAGGCTGCTAAATGCCGCTGCACATCACTCATGTATTATGTCTAGCAGTGAAGGAGTTCATTTGGGATCTTGTAGGGAGCTTGCAGGGTTAATTTTAGCTTTAGTGTTGAGATCAGCCTCCCACCTGACACATCAGACCCCCTGATCCCTCCCAAACAGCTCTCTTTCCTCCCCCACCCCACAATTGTCCCCGCCATCTTAAGTACTGGCAGAAAGTCTGCCAGTACTAAAATAAAAGGTATCTTTTATTTTTTATTTTTTTTTCTAGCATATTTACATATGCTGCTGTGTAGGATCCCCCTTAGCCCCAAACCTCTCTGATCCCCCTCAAAAACAGCTCTCTAACCCTCCCCCTCTACATTATTGGGAGCCATCTTGGGTACTGGCAGCTGTCTGCCAGTACCCAGTTTACAAAAAAATTTGTTTTTATTTTTCTCCCCACTTTTCTGTAGTGTAGCTTCCCCCCAAAGACTAAACCCCCACCCCCTCTCAGATCGCTTTGATTATGTATAATATCATTTTTATTTCCCCTCTCTCCCTCTAATATTTCACAAACTGTTCCATAGTGTAATGGTTCCCACCCACTCCCTCCCCCGTGCACGCGCGTGCGTCCGAGTGTGCCCCCCAGCTTCCCCGCCCACCTCTGTATTCCGCAAGCCATCGATGGCCGCCCATCCATCTCCCACCCACCAACGATTGCGGCCATTGATTTCCGGTGCAGAGAGGGCCACAGAGTGGCTCTCTCTGCATCGGATGGGGGAAAATGTTATTGCAGTGATGTCTCGACATGGAGGCATCACTGCAATAACCGGAAAGCAGCTGGAAGCGATCAGGATCGCTTCCAGCTACTTTCAACCCCAACGTCGTACAGGGTACGTCGCTGGTCTTTAAAGACCAGTTTGTGCAAGACGTACCCTGTACGACGTATGTCGTTAAGGGGTTAAAAGTAACTTTGATACCTTTTTTGTTTTTTTTTCTTGCCAGTTTTCATGGGTGCACACATCAGAGCGTATGCGTGTGCATTTTTGCACACGCAGAGTGTGCATGTGCGCTCGTTTTGGCACTTTTTTGTTACCTTTAGATGGGGCATTTATTTAGGCGCTTCCATCTATAGCTGTGATCCGAGGAGGGGGTATTGTATACTCATTCCCTTAAAGCACTTTTGTTTATTGGGGATATTATTTATGTATTCATTATTGAATCTGTACCTAATCCTCCTTTGGAAGCTGATATTTATGAACACCTTTTTTCCTATATTAAGTGTGTTTATTGTAAGCAGGCTGAGGATTGTCCTTCTTACTTATGTGCCTTAATGTTTTGATGCATTCAGACCAGTTTAATGCTGTATTTGCTTCCAAAGGTTTTATTGTTCCTTCTCTTTGTTTATTACAGTAATGTTCATCTCACATTGCTCCTGGCATCAAGGAATTGTTTAAAGCTACAGTGTCTGAGGTGTTGGCAGTCATTCCACCTTCAAGTTAAACGTTAAAGGTCAGTACGAGATATGCCTTCTATAATACCAGTATTCCTGTGTCTCATGAGGCTAATGAGGCTTCTGAGGGTGAGTTTTTTTCTGATGTTCAAGAACCTGTCTCTGATTCAGAGCCTGCCTCTTCCTTATTTTTGTCTAAAGATTGATTTCATTTGTTCTTTATTAAAGGAGGGTTTTGCTTGCTTTAAAAATTAAAGAAGGTTTTTTGTTACTAAAAAGAGGTCTATCAGGCATTTAGATTCTTATTATAAACCTGCTAAGGTGGGAGTTTTTTCCCAGTGGCTTATGATGTGGCTGGAATTATTTCTAAAGATCGATCTAAACCCGGTAATTCTTTTATTCCTTCTGCAAGGTTTAAGAGAATGTATCCTCTTCCTGCTTCTAACATTGAGCTTTGGGATAGATACCGTCCCTAAGGTGGACGGTGCTATTTCTACTTTTGCTAAACTTACTACTATCCCTCTGGATGATAGTACTTCTTTTTGAATACCCTTTGGATATGATACTTGAATCCTTTAATAGAAGGGCTTGTTTGCAGGTGTCAGTATATTCATACGAATCTCAGTAGTGCTCTCCAAATAATATGTCAGTCTATGGCAGGGTTATAATACAATATATTTAATAATTATCCTTTAAAATTAAACCCTCAATCAATATGCATCTACTAGAAACCACAAAATTAATATAAATACCTGAATTCTTTTTATTAGTTAATATCTATGAACACATTGGAATATATTTGTATGGATCAGAATGTGAGTAAATACTATACACGTTTAAAAACTATTAAAATATGCTATTCAGAGTTCATACACGTTTACCTTTAGAACTGGCCTTATTCACAATAGCCTTTCATTCAGAGTTGCATTTAAAATATCACAGTGAGACTTAAAATAACAGCTACTAATATTCAGCAATACAATTAACAGTGCTAATAAACAATAGGACAATATATATATACTCAGCTGTTTAGATGCAATTGATTCTAATACAATTCTAATTAGGATACTAAAAATACATATATTCTTACTGTAAACCGTTACTTTGAAATGTCTATTTATTTAAACTGGAACAAATTTTTAGTTACTTATAATTAAAATCAATTCTAATATATATATATATATATATATATATATATATATATATATATATATATATATATATATATATATATATATATATATATATTATATATTTTGTACAGATGAATTATTTAGCATCAATGATATATGTTAACAATACACAGGCTATGAAATACTAGCTTGAAATATAAATTGCTCTCTTTAATCTATCAACAATCTTTTAATACTTTACCAAGATGAACACCAATCAATATCCAATATTTCTTAACAGGTTTAATCTCACCTCAGAATAACCAATTCAATGAGAAAAGGTAGACCAGCTTTGCTAGAGTAATGGTATTTCACGCCCAACAACCAGATACAAGTCAGCTCAGCAGAATGTCCTTCTCCTATCCTTGCATTAAGCTTATATGTGTTTCCATCATGGGTGAGAATATGGGAGGCCCTTTTCGGAAAACCTGCTTTGTTACTGGCCCTTACGGAGCTGATCATCCCATTGGTTACCTGGGAATTTCATTTTTAACAGCCAAAAAGCCTTCTGGCTGTAATTCTTGCATCATAACACCGGGGGGCAGCGTCACAAACACAGCAATACATTTACTATCCAACATTTTTAACAATTCATTATTTCTATGAAATGGTTATTCATTAGACCATAACTTCCTGCATCAATCATTCACAATATTAATTATAGATGGGGCAGCATCATATAATCTCTCTGATTATTTCAATATGAAACATCATGTGTCCCCAACATCATACTATATTAAAGCAAATTAATACTGCTAATTATTCTGAAATTAATGGCATTTATACATCTGTTATATATGTATTCACACAAATACAGCATGTTCTATATCTCCAACAAATTCTGCATGCATGAATCTTACCTATGGTCCATCTGAAATAAAAATAAGTGTTATTAATCATTTCTTTTTAGGTCCACAAATATTCTTAAAAAATACAGATGCTAAGACATTTTATGCTTTCCAAAAAAAAAAAAAAAAAAAATAAATATATATATATATATATATATATATATATATATATGTGTGTATACATTCATTTCTATGCAGTATCTTGTATTTATCATCTGGAAAAACAGAAAAACATGTTATATATATATATTTCAAACATGGGATTATTACAGTTTCCATTCAATTTATTACCGGTTTGAATTTATTTTTCACATATATATATTCAATACAGCAATTACCCCTTTAATATAATATGTCCCGGCTCAATATATATACATATATGGGTTATTTGAATTATTTCAAACACACACATGAAAAATTTGCATCATTCCTTTTTCAAGAATAATATATTTTTATTTATGCTATACAGGGATAGTAAATATTAATTTGTCTGTTACCTGCACATGGAGACTTCACAGGAGATAATTTACACATGGCTGTTAACAGTCATTTCTTCAACCAACACTGCTCCTCCCACCAAATCTCATCCTACCTTAAAGAAAATTTCCATTCACTTTGTCTTTACTCACTGCATGGGGTAAAGATTGCTCTAAAGTTTGCACTTCCTAATTAAGGAGCAAATGTTGCCTTTTGAAATTTCTTTAGACATCCTGCCTGTGTTTAAGTCTTGAGATGTGTATTCAAATCATGGGGGTTTTGAATCAAATCCTGACATCAGAATTGCAACCCTATTTTAGTAATATCTGATAAAAATATGGTTTCATACATAAACACATTCCCCTGTCCTATTTGCATATATATATATATATATATATATATATATATATATATATATATATATATACAATATATAATAAAGATAGAAAAAAATACCAGGGTATATAAGATTACCCTAGAACAGCAAGGGATAAATAAACGGCACACATAAGAGACTTTCAAAAATTTATTAATAATAAGTTCCCAAAATACACTTCAGTATATAGCAATATCTTATCTGTCAATTTCAGTCACCACTAAAGACAGCAAAATCTAAAACATTTAAAGTGCACTGAGACCTAATTCTTTCCCTATACTATAAATCTCAGAAAAAACATCATAAACAATCAGGGGTTAACCAGAAAACTTATGTTTATAACGAATTGTACATAGAATCTAATGTTTATAGGACATATATAGTAGGTAGGCAAAATACATGTTATATATATGGCTGCAGTCCAAACAGGGGTGAACTATATTGTATATAGAAAAGCGCTTTTTTCCTTTTTGGTATGTACCAGGGAATCTCCTCTTAAGGCAAATGGATATGCCGCAGTTAGTGCTGCTGTATAGGGAGTCTCTAGCAAGTATAGTAATTCAGTTGGAAAACACAGCATATACTTAGCTTAAGTCCTCCGGTTTTTGTTGCTTCCACTTTTCTTCTGCTTGCAAGCACCTGTGATGATTGCTTGGCGTGTGACGTCAACAGACAGTGGGAGTGGTGTAGCGTCACCAGGGACTGTGAGTGGCTGTAAACGGAAGGATCCAGTTGAATCAATCTTTACGTTGTCAGTTTTGCCAAGAGCTTTGACAAAAGGCTGTATCACAATGTTATATGTATGTTCACCTATCGTATAGGCACATCTTCCATTGCACTCCAATAGCACACTCCTCAAACCACTTACTCCACTGTCGGAGTCACACCAGGAAAATTCGTAGCTCACTTGAAATGTACAGCTGCATGTATAGAGCCAAAATGTCTCTGAAGAAACATAAGATTCAGGGAATAGGTCTAGTCAGGTGCACTAGAAATTCTGGCCCACGGTACATTCGACAGGTACCTGGGTTCTCATAAACACATAGTGCCAACGCATGTTTCTCCCCCACCTCCAGTATGTGTTACAGGGGATCATCAGGGCATATAGAGTCCTCAATGGACTTCCTCTTTTATGCAGATATCTAATTGCTTACAGGTGTTTTTTCCCAAGTATCCTTGCAACACCTTAAAGCTGTATCACTTTTAACCCTGTATCAAAAAGCCTCTCAAAACTCAAAATTGTGTTAGAAAGTAGTAGCTACATATATGTTGGTTCAACCTAATTCCTGGTTACCCCCAATACTTTCAATTACACAACAAAAGAGAGATAGAAATTACTCTCTATCCTGGCGCACACTTCAAACAGATGTTTATTATATTTAAAACGAATGAAAATTTATAAAAAGTGGACAAATTCAAGCTTATCATTTAAACCTTTTGGGAACCTAGTTCCCAGTCTGTAGATCCATTTTGCCTCTTTTTGCAGGAGGACCCTATCATTATTGCCACCACGTCCATTTGTGATGCCTTTATCTATTATGATAAATTTCAATGAATCTACATTTTTATTATGTACATTACAAAAATGCCTAGCAACGTTAGTTTCTCTGGAGTGGAGAATATCGTCTCTGTGCTCCTGTACTCGGTCCTTCACCAATCTTTTCGTTTTTCCAACATAGAAGACCGGACAGGAGCACCGCAGAAGATATATCACCCCTTCCGATTTGCAGTTGAAAAAGAATCTTATGTCAAAGATCTTTCCATCCTGGACAGAGAATTGTTTAGTGCTATCCATGTGGGCACAGTATACACAGTGCCCACATGGAAAGCTACCCTTAATACCTCTGTCCTTTCTCAGCCAGTCAGAGGCCGAGGGGCCCCTTGAAAATTGGCTCCTCACCAATTTGTCCTTTAAGCTCTGTGCTTTTCTAGCCGTCAACAATGGGGTATCCCCCATCACACTGTTCACTTTTTCATCAAGGGATAGGATGTGCCAATTTTTCTTAAAAGCTGACCTTAAACTCTCCCATTGATTATTGAAGTTAGAGATAAATCTAATCTTGCTATTTTCATTTTTAGAGTTGTTACTATATAGTAAATCATCCCTGGACATATTTCTGGCTTTCCAGAGAGATTTCTTAAGGCACTTATTGGAATAGCCTCTTTTTAGGAATCTCTCTTTCATTAGGGCTGCATGAGTGTCAAACTTGGAAAGAGAGGAGCAGTTTCTCCTCAGACGGAGGAATTGGCCATACGGGATCCCTTTTTTTTTTAAGGTGGTTCGGATGGCTGCTATCTGCATGTAAGATATTATTAGTTGCGTTCTTTTTCCTGTAGTTTTCCGTCACTATTCTTACTCCCTCTTTTTTCAAAGTCACATCTAGAAAATTTAGTTCCACTTTATTGGTTTCTGACGTCAGGATGATGTTCTTGTCGTTGTGGTTAAGGGCAGAAATATGTCCAGGGATGATTTACTATATAGTAACAACTCTAAAAATGAAAATAGCAAGATTAGATTTATCTCTAACTTCAATAATCAATGGGAGAGTTTAAGGTCAGCTTTTAAGAAAAATTGGCACATCCTATCCCTTGATGAAAAAGTGAACAGTGTGATGGGGGATACCCCATTGTTGACGGCTAGAAAAGCACAGAGCTTAAAGGACAAATTGGTGAGGAGCCAATTTTCAAGGGGCCCCTCGGCCTCTGACTGGCTGAGAAAGGACAGAGGTATTAAGGGTAGCTTTCCATGTGGGCACTGTGTATACTGTGCCCACATGGATAGCACTAAACAATTCTCTGTCCAGGATGGAAAGATCTTTGACATAAGATTCTTTTTCAACTGCAAATCGGAAGGGGTGATATATCTTCTGCGGTGCTCCTGTCCGGTCTTCTATGTTGGTAAAACGAAAAGATTGGTGAAGGACCGAGTACAGGAGCACAGAGACGATATTCTCCACTCCAGAGAAACTAACGTTGCTAGGCATTTTTGTAATGTACATAATAAAAATGTAGATTCATTGAAATTTATCATAATAGATAAAGGCATCACAAATGGACGTGGTGGCAATAATGATAGGGTCCTCCTGCAAAAAGAGGCGAAATGGATCTACAGACTGGGAACTAGGTTCCCAAAAGGTTTAAATGATAAGCTTGAATTTGTCCACTTTTTATAAATTTTCATTCGTTTTAAATATAATAAACATCTGTTTGAAGTGTGCGCCAGGATAGAGAGTAATTTCTATCTCTCTTTTGTTGTGTAATTGAAAGTATTGGGGGTAACCAGGAATTAGGTTGAACCAACATATATGTAGCTACTACTTTCTAACACAATTTTGAGTTTTGAGAGGCTTTTTGATACAGGGTTAAAAGTGATACAGCTTTAAGGTGTTGCAAGGATACTTGGGAAAAAACACCTGTAAGCAATTAGATATCTGCATAAAAGAGGAAGTCCATTGAGGACTCTATATGCCCTGATGATCCCCTGTAACACATACTGGAGGTGGGGGAGAAACGTGCGTTGGCACTATGTGTTTATGAGAACCCAGGTACCTGTCGAATGTACCGTGGGCCAGAATTTCTAGTGCACCTGACTAGACCTATTCCCTGAATCTTATGTTTCTTCAGAGACATTTTGGCTCTATACATGCAGCTGTACATTTCAAGTGAGCTACGAATTTTCCTGGTGTGACTCCGACAGTGGAGTAAGTGGTTTGAGGAGTGTGCTATTGGAGTGCAATGGAAGATGTGCCTATACGATAGGTGAACATACATATAACATTGTGATACAGCCTTTTGTCAAAGCTCTTGGCAAAACTGACAACGTAAAGATTGATTCAACTGGATCCTTCCGTTTACAGCCACTCACAGTCCCTGGTGACGCTACACCACTCCCACTGTCTGTTGACGTCACACGCCAAGCAATCATCACAGGTGCTTGCAAGCAGAAGAAAAGTGGAAGCAACAAAAACCGGAGGACTTAAGCTAAGTATATGCTGTGTTTTCCAACTGAATTACTATACTTGCTAGAGACTCCCTATACAGCAGCACTAACTGCGGCATATCCATTTGCCTTAAGAGGAGATTCCCTGGTACATACCAAAAAGGAAAAAAGCGCTTTTCTATATACAATATAGTTCACCCCTGTTTGGACTGCAGCCATATATATAACATGTATTTTGCCTACCTACTATATATGTCCTATAAACATTAGATTCTATGTACAATTCGTTATAAACATAAGTTTTCTGGTTAACCCCTGATTGTTTATGATGTTTTTTCTGAGATTTATAGTATAGGGAAAGAATTAGGTCTCAGTGCACTTTAAATGTTTTAGATTTTGCTGTCTTTAGTGGTGACTGAAATTGACAGATAAGATATTGCTATAAACTGAAGTGTATTTTGGGAACTTATTATTAATACATTTTTGAAAGTCTCTTATGTGTGCCGTTTATTTATCCCTTGCTGTTCTAGGGTAATCTTATATACCCTGGTATTTTTTTCTATCTTTATTATATATTGTATATTTACTATAAGGGTGGCACCATTTAGAGCAAATTAGCAATATTACCTACTCTCTCACACCCCCTACATATATATATATATATATATATATATATATATATATATATATATGCGTGTGTGTGTGTGTGTGTGTGTGTGTGTGTGTGTCATTTACCTGTACCCTGACACAGGCAGGTTATCTTTTCAGACCAGCTATTGTGATTGCTGATGTTTCTACTGCTGCTTCCATTTGGTTGGATAGTTTTTCTGACAGTGAAGATTTTCTTAAACTCTTGGGTTAGCTTAAATGTGTTTATTCCTTTATTATGATTTATGCTAAAAGCATGTAATTGTCTGCCTTTTTTGTTAGGTGCACTTTATGGTAAAAGTCATTCCTTTTCTCAGAATCAGGAGAAGAATCTGATTCTCCCGCAACTAATCAGGGTTCCTCAGGTTGGTAACCAAGTTCTTGTTGGAACAGGTTTAAGCATGCCAAAAAGCCCACTCCTGCTCCCAAGTGCGCATGGAGGTGTGACCCCCATTTCAGAATCTCTGGTAAAGGGCAGGTTACGTTTCTTTTGGGAGGCATGGTTTTGTTATAAGTCAGATTCTTGGACTCTGAATATAATGTTTGAAGGTTATCGAACAGGTTTCAAGGTAAGTCCTCCCTGAGAAGGTTTTTTCTTCATTAAGTCCTGGATCTGGATTCAAGGTGTGTGATGGTTTATGTTCCTCTGCAGGATTAGTTAAAGGGATTTTATATAAATCTCTTTATTGTTCAAAAGAAAGAGGGAACTTTCAGACCAGTTTTGGATCCTCAAAATCATTATTCGATCCATTCTGCCTTTCATTCAGCAAGGGCAGTTTATGTCCACAATAGATTTAAAGAATGCTTTCCTTCATGTTCCAATACTCAGATCATTTTCAGTTTCTGAGGTTTGCGTTTCTAGACAAGCATTTTCAGTTTGTTGCAGGTACAACTCCAATGATTTTTATAAAGGTTCTTGTCTGTCATCAGGGGTAAGGGAATAGCTGTACTTACCTGGACAATATCTTAGTAAGTGAGATGTAATAGCTCCATCTCAACATTTAGCAGATCCTCACACCAACGGACTATTGTTATTTTTTCATCAACATGATTAACATAACATAAAACATAGTAACATAGTAGATAAGGTTGAAAAAAAGACAGAAGCCCATCGAGTTCAACCTATACAAAGCTAAAATACTTACAAAAAGCTCCAGTTAAGCTTAAATAACTCCACTAAATGGTGACCCATTTAATACTAGCAATCATATCCATGAATTTTGTTTATATACGGAAATGTATCCAGACTATTTTTAAATGTATCTAGGGTATTGGCATTCACTACCTCCTTTGATAATGAGTTCCACAATTTTATTGCTCTTACAGTGAAAAAACATTTCCGTTGCAGGAGATTAAATCTCCTTTCCTCCAACCTTAAATTGTGACCTCTTGTCAGAAACAATTTTCTTGGAATAAACAGAGCTTCTGCCATCTCTGTATATGGGCCTTGAATATATTTATATAAAGTAATCATGTCACCTCTCAAGTGCCTTTTTTCTAAAGAAAACAGACCCACTTTGGCTAGCCTCTCCTCATAGGTTAAACAAGATCAATTTGTTATAGAGTCCTTTGGTCCTCAGACAAAGTTTATTTTCTGGGGTTCAATATAGATTCACTCTCCATGATATTATCTCTATCAGATCAAAGAAAACTGAAGTTGATATCAGCTTATAAAAGTTATCAATTCCTCCAGTTTCTCACTATTGCTCTTCGTTTAGAGGTTCTAGGTCTTATAATTGCAGCATTGGATGCTATTCCATTTGCTTGTTTTCATATGAGACCTCTTCAGCTTTGTATGTTGCGTCAGTGGTGCAGGGTCCTGTAATGTACTGTCTCTTTAAGTTAATTACCTGCAGCCTCATTCTCACATTCACACCTCCTTTATTAAGGTCTCTCTCTCACTCATTCATTGCTTGGTATTCTGTGTTATGAATGAGTCATAATACCAGCCTGTGCTATTTGTTCCCTGCAAAGCACCTACCTCCTATCGTTCCTGCTTGGATTTCATCTATCCTTGACCCAGCTTCTCACCCTTACCGGTCTCCTGTTCAGTATTTTCCAATACTGCATCTCTACAGCTGTTTGCCCTTACTCCACAAGCCAGCCGACTTCGCTGACGTCACGGGCGGCCGCTCCATCACTTCCGGTTCCTCTTCACACTGAGGATCAGCTGCAGCTCCGGTCTCCTCTGCTACACGCTAGCTTCTGTGAGTAAACCCCATTTCTACCTCTGGCATTTTGTGTCTCATAGAGTGTGTCCTGCAATTCAACTACTGACTGATTCATTCTGGCAGATTACTCCACGCTTGCTACTGTGAGTTTAATTGACATTATTGGCAATAACTTTTATTCTTATTGAGAGTCCTGCATATCTCCTATTTTCCTTTGCTCATAAGGAATCCTGTTTCAATATATATCCTTTATTTTTTCACAAGTCCACATATTAACAATAACCATATTTTAGGTAAAAGGTCTCAACATCACAATTACCAGTTTGTTGATGTGAGAACTACCACCTAAATAAAATTTACCTTTCCCTCATATTAATGCCTAAAAGCACAAAGGCACATATTAGAGGAAAAGGAACATTCATTATATTTTTAATACTGTTTGTATTTCTCCTAGAGCATATCTTTTGTCTTAAAGGTACATACCTTAAACTCAAGTCTGCATTATTAATTACAAACAAATGTATTCTAAAAACTTATATGCAAACGTGATAATTTACATTTGGCTTATTACAGAAATACCAAGCCTAACAAACAAAGGAATGGATCCTGTGGAGTTATCCAACTATGTAGTAGCCCTAGGGCAAAAAGTGGATCAACTTAATCAGGGTCTTAGGGATCTGCAGGTGGAAAATGTAACATTGAGAAATATTATTAAAGAGGGAATAAATCCTAAACCCTCACATAGTGATACTCTCATAGAACCACCTGTCAGCCCACCAGAGAAGTTTTATGGTGACAGAAAGCTTTTCAGACAGTTTTTAAATTCTTGCAATCTCTTTATATCATTAAAGCCCAAAACTTTTAGTACTGAAAGAGTAAAAGTTTTAACTGTCATTTCCTACCTTAGGGGAAAACCTAGGGTATGGGCAGATACATTATATGAACAGAATCATCCTATGTTAAATTCTATAGATGATTTCTTTAAAGCCTTATCCTCACTTTATGAGGACCCACATAAACAGCTTACTGCTGATAATAAATTAAGATCACTTAAACAAAATAAAAGAGCTGTGGAAGACTATATTTCCGAATTTAAGATCTGGCAGATGGATTCAGGCTGGAACCAAATTTACCTTAGGAATCAGTTTAGGATTGGGTTGTCTGAATTAATTAAAGATGAACTTGCAAGAATTGACATTCCCGAAAATTTAAATGATATTATGATGCAGCTCTCTATAAAGATAGACCACAGAATTAGGGAGAGGAAATTAGAGAAATCTTCAACTGACTCTGACTCTAGATCCACTATACATACACCAATGATGCATAGTACTAAGAGTACAGATGAACCAATGGACATAGGTGCCATCAAAGGACCGTTAACCCCGGAGGAAAAACATAGACGCAGAATCAATCACCTATGTTTATATTGTGCCTCTAAAGAGCATGAAGTTCCTCTCTGTCCACTTTTATTGAAAACCAAAAAGGGTAAGACATTTACCAATGACTATAACTTATCTTTAAGTAAAAATCAGTTTACAAATTGTGTAATACCTATTTCCTTGCAGTGGGATCGTCAGCAGCATCACTCTGAGGCAGTCATCAAATCTGGTGCTTTCTCCTCTTATATTGATTTGTCATTTGTTAATACAAATAAAATCCCTTTAATTGCAAAAGCAAAACCTGTTATGGTGCGTTTAATTGATGGTAAAGAGTTGGAAACAGGACCTATTACACACCATACTGTACCCATTCTCGTCAGTACACTCTCATCTCATCATGAATATATTTCATTTGATGTTCTTCACTCACCAATGTACCCTATAGTACTTGGGTTACAGTGGTTAAGATTGCATCAACCACAGATACAATGGTTAGCAAATAAAATTCATTTTACTTCAGATTACTGTAAAAGTACCTGTTTTCCTCACACATCCTTGTTGGCTGTGCTTGACTCTGCACTCCCAAGTGTTTATCATGACTTGAGACAAGTCTTTAGCAAAAAGGAGGCAGAGACACTTCCGCCCCACAGACTATATGACTGTCCAATAGAATTAGTACCTGGTTCTGATATACCTTATGGACATATATTTCCCCTCTCAGAACCAGAGTTACAGGACTTAAAATCTTACATTAATGACAACCTACATAAAGGTTTCATTAGACCCTCAACCTCGCCTGCAGGTGCAGGAATCTTTTTTTGTAAAAAACAAAGACCTCTCTCTACGCCCTATTGTTGACTATAGGGAGCTTAATAAAAGGACTGTTAAAGATCGTTATCCTTTGCCCCTAATTCTTGAGCTGATAGAAAGATTGAAAGGAGCTCAAATCTACACAAAGCTCGACTTAAGGGGAGCATATAATTTAATTCGTGTGAGACCTGGGGATGAGTGGCTTACCGCATTTAGAACAAGGTATGGTCTGTATGAATATACAGTCATGCCTTTTGGGTTATGTAATGCCCCGGCCACCTTTCAAAGATTTATCAATGACATTTTCAGAAACCTACTTGACACCTCGATGGTGATTTATTTAGATGACATTCTCATCTACTCATCTTCCTTACAAGAACAGGTAAAACATGTCAAAACAGTTCTATCTAGATTACAAGCACATAGTTTATATGCTAAGCTTGAAAAGTGCACATTTCACACTACAGACATAACATTTTTAGGTTACCATATAACACCTAAAGGTATCTCTATGCAAACAGACAAGATCCAGGTGATAAATGACTGGCCTACACCTAGGAACAAAAAAGATGTACAAAAATCTTTGGGATTTTCAAATTTTTACCAAAAATTTATTAAAGATTTTGCACGTTTAACCAAACCATTGACACAGCTAACAAAATCTAACGTTCCATTTAATTGGACTCAGACTACTCAAGACATTTTTCAACATTTGAAGTCTTGTTTCACAACAGCTCCCATATTAAAATTTCTTGATCCAAAACTACAATTCACCCTAGAGGTTGACGCATCAAACTATGCTATTGGCGCTATACTTTCATAGAGACAAACACCTCAAGGCCCTTTGCATCCTATAGCATACTATTCACGTGTATTGTCTGCTTCAGAATTAAATTACCATATAGGAGAAAAGGAATTGCTTGCAATGAAAGCTTCCCTTGAGCATTGGAGGCACCTGTTAGAAGGTACTTCTCTCCCCATACAAATATTCACTGACCATAGAAATCTGCAATATTTGAAGACTCATCGCACTGTTACTTCTAGACAGGTGAGATGGAGCTTATTCTTCTCCCAATTCTCCTATACTATCATGTATAGACCCGCAAATAAAAATACTAAGGCAGATATACTTTCACGTCTACCGGAAAAACCTAAATTGGATTTACCCTATGGTACTATCATCCCCAATAATTGCTTCCAAAATCTTTTAGCTGTTTTATCCATTGATGACAAAGATTTTCTTAATGAACAAATGAAAGATAACAGTTTTTCTAAGGAAAAATTGATAAAGCAGGCTGATGGATTATATCATTTCAATAGTAGAATATATGTTCCACCAACGCTTAGAACACCTGTTCTAAGAACTATGCATGACACAGTCTTAACGGTTCACCCGGGTATTCAAAGGACTATTGAAATAACTAAACAATCTTATTGGTGGCCAAAGATGCACCAAGATATCATGGATTTTGTACAGACTTGTAAAGTATGTTCAACAAGTAAAATTGATAAACGTAAGCCTGTTGGCTACTTATTGTCACTCCCAATACCGGCCAAACCATGGTCAGACATTGCAACAGATTTCATCGTTGATCTGTCTATCTCTAATAACAACACTACCATCATGGTTGTGGTTGATCTCTTTACTAAATTGACACATTTCATACCGTTCCACAAGTTACCAACTTCACTTGAGACAGCTCAATTATTGATTGATAATGTCATAAAATTGCATGGGTTACCTCGCTCAATCACATCTGACAGAGGTACTCAATTTACCTTGCGACTTTGGAAAGAACTTTGTTCAGCTGTACAGATAGAAAGACGTCTAAGTACTGCTTACCATCCACAAACTAATGGACAGACAGAGCGTACTAACCAGTGGTTAGAGGAGTACTTACGTTGTTTTGTCACCCAACAACTGGTCATCCTTACTACCACTGGCTGAGTTTGCACACAATAACACTCATCATTCATCAATTAATTCTACACCTTTCTATGCTAATTATGGTTTTCATCCAGTTTTTCATTTTAATCCATCAACAGCGAGTTCTTGTCCTGTTGTAAACGATACCACCAACACTATTGCAGAAACATTTTCTATTCTGGCTCAAAATATTAAAACAGCTCAAAGTAGACAGAAAAAATATTACAACCTCAGGCGGCGACCAGCACCCAATTATGTGGTCGGTGATTTAGTCTGGCTTTCGACGAAGAATTTGCGTTTAACCACTCCAAGTAGGAAACTTAATAAATTCTTTATTGGACCTTTTCCTATTCGGAAAATTATAAACGATAATGCTGTTACTCTGGATTTGCCTTCTCAGTACAAAATTCATCCCACTTTTCATGTTGCTTTATTGAAACCATATAGAGCACTTCAGACTGATTCTCTCCAATCCACGCTTCAACCTCCCATCCAACCTGATCTTGAGTTTGAGGTTCATAGTATTATTGACTCTAGAAGAGTTTCTGGTAATTTGCAGTATCTCGTTCGTTGGAAGGGTTACTCACCTGAGGATGACTCTTGGGAACCTTCGGCAAACCTTTCAGCACCACGACTTCTGTCTCTTTTTCATAGGCGCAACCCCGACCGTCCACATCCCTGAACCTCAGAGTGGTTCATTTTGAGGGGGTCCTATGTAATGTACTGTCTCTTTAAGTTAATTACCTGCAGCCTCATTCTCACATTCACACCTCCTTTATTAAGGGCTCTCTCTCACTCATTTATTGCTTGGTATTCTGTGTTATGAATGAGTCATAATACCAGCCTGTGCTATTTGTTCCCTGCAAAGCACCTACCTCCTATCGTTCCTGCTTGGATTCCATCTATCCTTGACCCAGCTTCTCACCCTTACCGGTCTCCTGTTCAGTATTTTCCAATACTGCATCTCTACAGCTGTTTGCCCTTACTCCACAAGCCAGCCGACTTCGCTGATGTCACAGGCGGCCGCTCCATCACTTCCGGTTCCTCTTCACACTGAGGATCAGCTGCAGCTCCGGTCTCCTCTGCTACACGCTAGCTTCTGTGAGTAAACCCCATTTCTACCTCTGGCATTTTGTGTCTCATAGAGTGTGTCCTGCAATTCAACTACTGACTGATTCATTCTGGCAGATTACACCACGCTTGCTACTGTGAGTTTAATTGACATTATTGGCAATAACTTTTATTCTTGAGAGTCCTGCATATCTCCTATTTTCCTTTGCTCATAAGGAATCCTGTTTCAATATATATCCTTTATTTTTTCACAAGTCCACATATTAACAATAACCATATTTTAGGTAAAAGGTCTCAACATCACAATTACCAGTTTGTTGATGTGAGAACTACCACCTAAATAAAATTTACCTTTCCCTCATATTAATGCCTAAAAGCACAAAGGCACATATTAGAGGAAAAGGAACATTCATTATATTTTTTATACTGTTTGTATTTCTCCTAGAGCATATCTTTTGTCTTAAAGGTACATACCTTAAACTCAAGTCTGCATTATTAATTACAAACAAATGTATTCTAAAAACTTATATGCAAACGTGATAATTTACATTTGGCTTATTACAGGTCCTTTCTCTGTTGTCTCAGAGGTTATTTTTTTAGATTTCCAAACAAAACAGCCTATGTCTTGGTGGCTAGATCTCCAGTCTTTTCTGCAGAGGGGCTTCTATTGCTCGTCTTATTTGGTCTAACATCGTCACTGATGCATATATTTCAGGATGGGGAGCTGTTTTATCTCTCTGATAGCACTGGGACTGTGGGCTCCTTAGGCGGCAAGGTTGCCCATACATCTTTTACAACTTTGTGCAACTCTTCAAGCTTGGCACCTTCTGAAAGGAGAATGTTTTTTTCCAGTTCCAGTCAGTCAGTCAGTGTCATAACCGTGACTTATGTCAACCATCAAGGGGGGACTCACAGTCCTTTAGCCATAAGGAAAGTTTTTCAAATTTTCTCTTGGACAGATGCTAATTGACGTCTAATTTCAGAAAATTGACATCCCAGGGCTGTTCAATTGGGAAACAGATTTTCTCAGCCATCGTTTTTTTTAATCTAGGGCAATGGCCTCTTGGTTGAACAGACTGCCCAGATACTTTTTAAGGTTAAAGGATCCTCAAGCAGAGTTTGTGTATGCTCCGATAGCTCCATAGTTTTTTCAGCTGGCCTATGTGTTTCTGCATCTGGTTCTTTTCCCAGAGTACTTTACAAGATCAGGCAGGAGAATTTGTCAGTTTTCTAATTGCTCCAGCTTGGTCCATTAAAGTTTGGTTTGCAGATCTGGTTCAGATGTCCTGTTGCCCTCCTTGGCATTTTTCTTTTAGGATGGTTCTTCTTTACCAAGGTCCATTTTTTTCCAATCAGGATCTCCACACTTGATGGCTTGGATATTTAATGGTTAGTACATAGGCATAGGAGTTTTTCTGTGTCCATGATTGAAACCCTGATTTAGGCTAGGAGGCCAGTTGCAAGGAAACTTTTAAGTTTAGGAAACTTTTATTTCCTGGTGTCTTAATTATGTTTTTTTTTTCTGGCATTCTTTCTAGAATTTTGCAGTTTTTTTTGCAAGATGGTTTGGATAAAGGTTTAATCGCCAGCTCTATGAAAGGTCAGTTTCTTTCCTCTGACATGGAGAGTGCACAACGTCATTCTAATTACTAGTGGGATATTCAACTCCCGGCCAGCAGGAGGAGGAAAAAAGCACCCCAGCAAAGCTGTTAAGTGTAACTTCCCTTACCCAAAATCCCCAGTCATTCTCTTTGCCTCTGTCAATGGAGGTTGTGCAAAGTTGGTGTCTGAAGATATTGATTCTTTTATGCGTACTTTTCCCTGCAAGCAAGGATTGGGGGTCTAGCTGTGTCCACATCAATCTCTTTAGTAAGAGTAGTGGTGGCTTTTAGCAGTTAGAAGACAGAAAGGTGGTCTTTGCTTTGCTTCTAACACTTTGCTTCCTCTTTGGAGACAGCCAGAGTTGATTACTCTGTCCTTTCTTTTTCTACAGGTCCCTATTGGCGGTCGGATGAGGCCATCAGACCTGCAACTGCTGTGACTACTCAACAACAGAAGACCATGGAGGGTAAGTCCTTTTATTTACATATTTCCCAGGTCAGGAATATTATGGAAGAGGGACATTCAAAGGGGTTTGTATATTATTTAAGATATATCTAAAAGGTTGAGATATGTTGTGGCTGAGCAGATGTCTGGCTCACTGCCAGGGACAGGGGATTTGCCTCTGTCAGTGCCGGGCCTTTCAAGAGGTTTGCTGGTTTTTATGCTATGTGGGACTCTAAGTTGGGTGATTTTTACTTCCCACTTTTTTACCCTGTACAATCCGTTACTACAGATGTTTTTTGTGCTTATCACAGTTGGAGTACACTATTTAGTCAGTGACAGTACCTCTTTCTATTATGTGGAGGGCATTTAACGATAGTCTGGGAGCCTTTTCAGGATCCGTTTAAACGGATCATTTAGGGGATACTTGCAGTTTTTGTGACATATACAGGTGAAACTCGAAAAATTTGAATATCGTGCAAAAGTTAATTAATTTCACTAATGCAACTTAAAAGGTGAAACTAATATATGAGATAGACTCATTACATGCAAAGCAAGATATTTCAAGCCGTGATTTGTCATAAATGTGATGATTATGGCTTACAGCTCATGAAAACCCAAAATGAACAATCTCAGAAAATTAGAATATTACATGCAATCAATAAAACAAGGATTGTACATAGAACAATATCGGACCTCTGAAAAGTATAAACATGCATACTGTATGTACTCATTACTTGGTTTGGGCCCCTTTTGCAGCAATTACTGCCTCAATGCAGCGTGGCATAGAAGCTATCAGCCTGTGGCACTGCTGAGGTGTTATGGAAGACCAGGATGCTTCAATAGTGGCCTTTAGCTCTTCTGCATTGTTCGGTCTTATGTCTCTCATCTTTCTCCTGGCAATGCCCCATAGATTCCCTATGGGGTTCAGCTCAGGCGAGTTTGCTTGCCAATCAAGCACAGTAATCCCATGGCCATTGAACCAGGTTTTGGTGCTTTTGGCAGTGTGGGCAGGTGGCAAGTCCTGCTGAAAAATGAAGACAGCATCCCCATAGAGCTCGTCTGCGGAAGGGAGCATGAAGTGCTCCAAAATCTCCTGGTAGACGGCTGCGTTAACCCTGTACTTAATGAAGCACAGTTGACCAACACCAGCAGATGACATGGCTCCCCAATTCAACACAGACTGTGGAAACTTCACACTGGACTTCAAGCATCTTGCAGTGTGTGCCTCTCCATTCTTCCTCCATACTCTGGGTCCTTGGTTTTCAAATGAGATGCAAAATTTGCTCTCATCAGAAAAGAGGACTTTGGACCACTGAGCAACAGACCAGGTCTGTTTTTCTTTAGCCCAGGTAAGGCGCTTCTGACGTTGTTTGTTGTTCAGGAGTGACTTGACAAGAGGAATACGACATTTGAAGCCCATGCCCAGGATCCGTCTGTGTGTGGTGGCTCTTGATGCACTGACTCCAGCCTCAGTCCACTCCTTGTGAAAGTCCCCAACACTTTTGAATGGCCTTTTCCTGACAATCCTCTCTGGGCTGCGGTCATTTCTGCTGGGTGCGCACATTTTTCTTTCACACTTTTCCCTTCCACATAACTTTCTATTAATGTGCTTTTATACAGCACTTTGGGAACATCCAACTTCTTTTGCAATTACCTTTTGAGGCTTTCCCTCCTTATGGAGGGTGTCAATGATGGTTTTCTGCACAACTGTCAGGTCAGCAGTCTTTTCCATGATTCTGATTCCTACTGAACCAGACTGAGAGACCATTTAAAGGCTCAGGAACCCTTTGCAGGTGTTATGGCTTAATTAGCTGATTAGAGTGGGACACTTTGAGTCTAGAATATTGCACCTTTTCACAATATTATAATTTTCTGAGATTGTGGATTTGGGGTTTTCATGAGCTGTAAGCCATAATCATCACAATTATGACAAATCACGGCTTGAACTATCTTGCTTTGCATGTAATGAGTCTATCTCATATATTAGTTTCACCTTTTAAGTTGCATTAGTGAAATAAATGAACTTTTGCACAATATTCTACGTTTTCGAGTTTCACCTGTATGTTTTCTTAATATGTGCACTTTTTTATTTCTTCAGGCAGCACCATTTTAATCTTCCTGCTGTCATCGGGTGTATTGCCGTGCTTAAGCCCTATGCTGTTGTGAGTTGCGCTTCGCAAAAGTATCCTAACTTGAAATCTGTAATGGTGGTACATCCCAGTACTTTTTATAGCTTTAATGGTCTAAGTGAGGGTCAGATCTCGGGGAATTGCGGTGGCGCCATTCTGGGTTGACATCTTGGTCCAGGCGCCATCTTTTCAGTTGGTTAGATCTCATTTAGAGACGCTGTTGTCTATTCTATGTTCCCTCGGGTGAATAGTGAATCTAGAGAAGAGTTCTCTAGTTCTATCTACAAGAGTGAATTTTCTAGGGACTATCATAGATTCTCTGTCCATGAAGATTTTCCTAAAGGACGTCAGAAAATCCAAGATTCTTGCTTCTTGCCTTTCCCTCCAGCTTACCTTTCGTCCTTCAGTGGCTCAATGCATGGAGGTGATTGGTCTGATGGTGGCTTCCATGGACATCATTCCATTTGCTCGGTTCCATCTGCAAGCGCTGCAACTTTGCATGCATTGTCAATGGCATGGAGACCTTCCAGATTTATCGCTGAGGATAAATCTGGACCCCTACCAGAGATTCTCTCTCGTAGTGCCTCTCTCAGGAAGATCTGTCTCGGGGCACTTGATTCCTGAGACCTTCCTGGGTGATTATGACTACGGATGCTAGCCTGTCTGGCTGGTGAGCTGTTTGGGGTTCCCTGAAGGTTCAGGGCCTGTGGTCTCAGAAAGAGTTTCCTCTTCCCATAAACATCTGGGAGTTGAGAGCAATCTTCTATGCCTTGACAGTGTAGCATAAATTATCTTTAGTTCAGTTTATCAGATACCATTTGGACATCATCTCCTCAGTGGTTTACATCAACCACCAGGGAGGAACTCTGAGTTCCTTGGCCATGAAGGAGGTGACTCGCATTCTGCAGTGGGAGGAAGCTCCTATCTGCCATCCACATTCCAGGAGTGGACATTTGGGATTCAGACTTTCTGAGCAGACAGACTTTTCATTCCAGGGAGTGGGCTCCCCATCCGAAAGTGTTTTTTCAGATAACCTTCAGGTGGGGGGCTCCAATGTTGGATCTGATGGCGTCCCTCCAAATTGCCAAGGTCTCAATGTACGGTTCTAGATCAAGAGATCCTCAGGCCGTTCTGTTAGATGCTCTAGCGGTTCCTTGGATGTTCACTCTGGCATATCAGTTTCCTCCGTTTGCTCTCCTTTCACAAGTCTTTGCTTGTGTCAAATAGGAGAGAGCATCAGTAAACCTATTAGCTCCTGCATGGTCTGGCAGGATATGGTTCATGGATCTAGTAAGGATGTAATCTCTACCTCCTTGGAGGTTTCCTTTGAGGAAGAACCTTCTAATTCAGGGTCCTTTCCTCTATCCAATCCTGGATTCTCTGAAGCTGACTGCTTGGAGATTGAACACCTAGTTCTTTCTAGACGTGGTTTTTCTGAAGCAGTCGTTCATTTGTGCTTCAGGCTCGTATTTTTTCTTTTCTTCAGGATGGGCTGGTGAAAGGTTTTGTCAGTCAGTTCTCTAAAAAGGTCAGATTTCTGCATTATCCTTTGCTAAAACTTCTCGCATACTTACCAAATGTTCAAGCTTTTGTACAGGCCCTGGTTGGAATCAGGCCTGTGTTTAAACCTGTTGCTCCTCCTTGGAGCTTTAATCTAGTTCTTATTGTTTTGCAGCAGGCTCTGTTAGAGCAGATGCTTTCTGTTGTTATCAAATTGTTATCTTGGAAGGTTTTGTTCCGCCTTGTGATTTCTTCCACTCAAAGAGTTTTTGGGCTTTCAGCTCTGCAGTGTGATTCTCTGTACCTTTTCTTTCAGTTGTTGGATCGAAACCTTGAATCAATTGTTGTTCCTTCTTTTTGTCCTAATTCTTCTTATCATAAGGATTGTCTTTTGAATAATTTGGATGTTGGACAGCAGCCTCTTGAGAGAATTATGGCTCTTCCTCTAGGGCTGTCTCCTCTTCTTGGGCTTTCAAAAATGAAGCCTCTGTGGAACAGATTTGCAAGGCGGCTACATGGTCCTCTGCATACTTTTTCCAAATTCCACAAATTTGATACTTATGCCTCGACTGAGGCCTCTTTTGGGAGAAGGGTCCTTCAATCGGTGGTGCCTTCTGTTTAGGTCCTCCTGCCTTTTTCTCCCTCCCTGTTCATTCGGTGTCCTCTAGCTTGGGTATTGGTTCCCTCTAGTAATTGGAATGACGTTGTGGACTCCCCATGTCATAGGAAAGAAAACAAAATTTATGCTTACCTGTTAAATTTCTTTCTTTACGGACATGGAGTCCATGACCCGTCCTCTTTTTAATATAATTCAGCAGTTGTTCTTTTTAGTAAACCTCAGGCACCTTTTTTACCCTTGTGTTTTCTTCTTTTTCCATTTTCCTTCGGCGGAATGACTGGGAATTATGGGTAAGGCAAGTTACACTTAACAGCTTTGCTGGGGTGTTCTTTGCTTCCTCCTGCTGGCCAGGAGTTGAATATCCCACTAGTAATTGGAATGACGTCATGGACTCTCCATGTCCGGAAATAAATTCAGGTAAGCATAAATCACACAAAAATATAAGCTGCGCACAGACAAGTACAATAATAGATACAAATCTATAGTTAGTCAATACTATATTCCCTTATTGGTTATAATTTATAAAATATATAATCTTGAGTACATTAATACAATGTTATTATAACAATACTCTTATAATAAAGACCCACTCTAAAAACTCACATACGTGACTCTGGGAGTATAGGTAGATTTTATGGATGTAGCGTTTTCAGCTCCTATAGACTGGATAGCTCTCCCTTTTGTTGTGAATCGTTGGTGCAGCTTCCACATTCACTGAGCACTAAGGAGTGCTCAGACTTTGTTACACTACAAGAAAAGAACACAAAGCACATCCACGATTCAAGCTTAAAAAGTTTGATACATTTATTGGTGCACACAATCTATTGCACTTACAAGAGATGAATAAAATAATGCCTTATTTAAAATGCCTTGGTAAACACAATGAATGTTCAGCTCCACGTAATTAAGCAGGTAGCAATCACTGCTTTTACTATGTCACAGTCTTTCACCTCGGCAAACAATGGATTAAAAGTAAAAATAAAAAATCTTCCTTTTCAAAGTGCAGAGTCAGTATCAGACCATCCGGTCTACATGTTTCGTTTGTCCTTTGCAAACTTTCTCAAGACGTTGCATGTGGTAGATGCTTCGTCCGAGAATCCCCTTCTTTTAAAAGTCGTCTAAGCTCCATTCTTCCTGCTGCGTGTCGCATGACGAAGGATGATAACACGCCCACTAGCCATGTGCATTTACGGCGTATTTTGTATGTCAACAAAGCCAGTTGTCCTGTCAATCTTCACATTATAGCAGAATTTGAAACTATATAACTCATTATACACAACGGCCATATTTAATAAGAACTGCTGATTTTATCTGCATATTAAAATAAATCAACACAAATAATAATGATGATAAAATACAATAACATAAAAACATATAAAATGTAAACTTTGTAATATTCTGTTATTCTGCATAGCTCAAACCTCATAATGCATAGCTATATTATCAACCTACAGACCATTTAACCTCTAATGATGGCTCTTACCCCTTATTAGCTACTGTATATGTATAACACATACATTGTGGTACGTTACATTAGACGTTGAATAACACCATACACCTTCGCCTCTATATACTATTACCTAAGCCGACAAACTAAACGCATAGACAGGATGGTCTACTACTGACTCTGCACTTTGAAAAGGAAGATTTTTACTTTTAATCTATTGTTTGCCGAGGTGAAAGACTGTGACATAGTAAAAGCAGTGATCGCTACCTGCTTAATTACGTGGAGCTGAACATTCATTCGCCTAGATTTGGAGTTTTGTCGGTAAAGCCGTGCGGTGCTAACGAGCCTTTTTTTTCCAGCGCTCCCTTAAGACAACGCTGGTATTATGAGTTTTCTGAATGGCTGCGTTAGCCTCAGAAAAGTGAGCGTTGAGCCAAATTTAGCTCCACTTCAACCCTCAATACCAGCGTTGCTTATGGTAGCGGTAAGCTGGAAAAACGTGCTCGTGCACGATTTCCCCATAGGATACAATGGGGCTGAGCTGGCTGAAAAAAAAACTAACACCTGCAAAAAAGCAGCGTTCAACTTCTAACGCAGCCCCATTGTTTCCTATGGGGAAACACTTTCTAAGTGTACACCTAACACCCTAACATGAACCCTGAGTCTAAACAACCCTAACCTTACACTTATTAACCCCTAATCTGTCGCCCCGCTATCGCTGACACCTACATTATATTATTAACCCCCTAATCTGCCGCTCCGGAAACCGCCGCCACCTACATTATAGCTATGAACCCCTAATCTGCTGTCCCTAACATCGCCGACACCTATATTATTTTTATTAACCCCTAATCTGTCCCCCCCCAACGTCGCCGCCACCTACCTACACTTATTAACCCCTAATCTGCCGACCGGACATCGCCGCCACTATAATAAATGTATTAACCCCTAAACCACAGCATTCCCTCCTTGCAAACACTATAATAAATTTTATTAACCCCTAATCTGCCCTCCCTAACATCACCGCCACCTACCTACAATTATTAACCCCTAATCTGCTGCCCTCAACGTCGCTGCAACTATAATAAAGTTATTAACCCCTAAACCTAAGGCTAACCCTAATACCCCCTAAATTAAATATAATTTAAATAAAATTAAATAAAATTACTATAATTAAATAAATTAATCCTATTTAAAACTAAATACTTACCTATAAAATAAACCATAATATAGCTACAATAAAACTAATAATTACATTGTAGCTATTTTAGGATTTATATTTATTTTACAGGCAACCTTGTATTTATTTTAACTAGGTACAATAGCTATTAAATAGTTAATAACTATTTAATAGCTACCTAGTTAAAATAATTACAAAATTACCTGTAAAATAAATCCTAACCTAAGTTACAAATACACCTAATATTACACTATCAATAAATTAATTAAATAAATTAACTACAATTATCTAAACTAAAATACAATTCAGTAACCTAAGCTATATTACAAAAAAAACCCCACTAAATTACAAAAAATTAAAAAAATATTACAAGAATTTTAATCTAATTACACCTAATCTAAGCCCCCTAATAAAAAAAGCCCCCCAAAATAATAAAATTCCCTACCCTAAACTAAATTACAGAAGTAATCAGCTCTTTTACCAGCCCTTAAAAGGGCTTTTTGCGGGGCATTGGCCCAAAGTAATCAGCTCTTTTACCTGTAAAAAAAATACAAGACCCCCCTAACATTACAACCCACCACCCACACACCCCTACTCTAAAACCCACCCAATCCCCCCTTAAAAAAACCTAACACTACCCCATTGAAGATCACCCTACCTTGAGCCGTGTTCACCCAGCCGGGCACCACTGGTCATCCGATCCGTCCAGAAGTCTTCATCCGATGGGGCAGAAGAGGACATCTGGACCGGGAAAAGGCTTTATCCAAGCGACATCTTCTATCTTCATCCATCCGGCACGGAGCGGGTCCGTCTTCAAGACATCCGACACGGAGCATCCTCTTCTTTCCACGGCCGACGACTGAATGAAGGTTCCTTTAAATGACGTCATTCAAGATGGCGTCCCTCGAATTCCGATTGGCTGATAGGATTCTATCAGCCAATTGGAATTAAGGTAGGAAAAATCCGATTGGCTGATGGAATCAGCCAATCGGATTGAAGTTCAATCCGATTGGCTGATTGGATCAGCCAATAGAATGCGAGGTCAATTCTATTGGCTGATCCAATCAGTCAATCGGATTGAATTTCAATCCAATTGGCTGATGGACCCGCTCCGCGCTGGATGGATGAAGATAGAAGATGCCGCTTGGATGAAGCCTTCTCCTGGTCCGGATGTCCTCTTCTGCCCCATCGGATGAAGACTTCTGGACTGATCGGATGAAGACTTCTGGACTGATCGGATGACCAGTGGAGCCCGGCTGGGTGAACACGGCTCAAGGTAGGGTGATCTTCAATGGGGTAGTGTTAGGTTTTTTAAGGGGGGGATTGGGTGGGTTTTAGAGTAGGGGTGCGTGGGTGGTGGGTTGTAATGTTGGGGGGGTTTGTATTTTTTTTTTACAGGTAAAAGAGCTGATTACTTTGGGGCAATGCCCCGCGAAAAGACCTTTTAAG
Source organism: Bombina bombina (assembly GCF_027579735.1). Classification (NCBI taxonomy): domain Eukaryota; kingdom Metazoa; phylum Chordata; class Amphibia; order Anura; family Bombinatoridae; genus Bombina; species Bombina bombina. Next base: position 218,999,063 of record NC_069506.1, read on the forward strand.
GGCTGGTAAAAGAGCTGATTACTTTTGTAATTTAGTTTAGGGTAGGGAATTTTATTATTTTGGGGGGCTTTTTTATTTTATTAGGGGGCTTAGATTAGGTGTAATTAGATTAAAATTCTTGTAATTTAGTAGTTTATTGAATTGTATCTTAGTTTAGATAATTGTAGTTAATTTATTTATTTAATTAATTTATTGATAGTGTGGTGTATTTGTAACTTAGGTTAAGATTTATTTTACAGGTAATTTTGTAATTATTTTAACTAGATAGCTATTAAATAGTTATTAACTATTTAATAGCTATTGTACCTAGTTAAAATAAATACAAGGTTGCCTGTAAAATAAATATAAATCCTAAAATAGCTACAATGTAATTATTAGTTATATTGTAGCTATATTAGGGTTTATTTTATAGGTAAGTATTTAGTTTTAAATAGGATTAATTTATTTAATTATAGTAATTTTATTTCGTTTTATTTAAATTATATTTAACTTAGGGGGTGTTAGGGTTAGACTTAGGTTTAGGGGTTAATAACTTTATTATAGTAGCGGCGACGTTGGGGGCGGCAGATTAGGGGTCAATAATTGTAGGTAGGTGGCGGCGATGTTAGGGGGGGGGGCAAATTAGGGGTTAATAAAATGTATTATAGTGTTTGTGAGGTGGGAGTGCGGCAGTTTAGGGGTTAATACACTTATTATAGTGGCGGCGATGTCCGGTCGGCAGATTAGGGGTTAATAAGTGTAAGTAGGTGGCGGCGACGTTGGGGGGGACAGATTAGGGGTTAATAAATATAATATAGGTGTCGGCGATGTTAGGGACAGCAGATTAGGGGTTCATAGCTATAATGTAGGTGGTGGCAATGTCCGGTCGGCAGATTAGGGGTTAAATAATTTTATTATAGGGTTTGTGATGTGGGGGGGGGGCTCGGTTTAGGGGTTCATAGGTAGTTTATGGGTGTTAGTGTACTTTGTAGCACTGTAGTTAAGAGCTTTATGTTCCGGTGTTAGCCCATAAAACTCTTAACTACTGACTTTTTTATGCGGTAGGAGTCTTGGAGGTAGAGGCTGTACCGCTCACTTCTTCCAAGACTCGTAATACCAGCGTTAGGCAAATCCCATTAAAAAGATAGAATACGCAATTGATGTAAGGGGATTTGCGGTAGCCTCGAGTCGCGGAAAAAAAGTGAGCGGTACACCTGTACCTGCCAAACTCGTAATACCAGCGGGCGTTAAAAAGCAGCGTTAGGACCCCTTAACGCTGCTTTTTAAGGCTAACGCAGAACTCTAAATCTAGGTGAATGTGTTTACCAAGGCATTTTAACCCCTTAACGACCAAGGACGTACGCCACACGTCCTCAAAAAAAATACAGTTAATGACCGAGGATGTGTGGCGTATGTCTTTGGTCTGGAAAGCAGCTGGAAGCGATCCTGCTCGCTTCCAGCTGCTTTCCGGTTATTGCAGTGATGCCTCAATATTGAGGCCTCATGCAATAACCCCCCTTGGCCATCCGATGCAGAGAGAGCCACTCTGTGGCCCTCTCTGCACCGGACATCGGTGGCCGGTATCGTTGGTGGGTGGGAGCAAGTCTGGGAGGCAGGTGGGCGGCCATCGATGTGCCGAGTGGAGTGGAGGGGGGCGGGACAGAAGGGAGGGCTCACGGGAGCGCGAGCGTGCACGGGGGGCGGCGGGCAGGCGCGTGCACAGGGTGGGAGCGAGAGGGAACGCTACACTGCAGAAAAAAAAGTTAATAAAAGTTAAAAAACAACATATATTTAAAAAAATTAAATGATCATCTAAGGGTTCTGGAAGGGGTGGTGGGTTGGTCTTGGGGGGGGGGGGGAAGCTACACTACAGAAAAGGGCAATAAAAAAAAAAAAACATACTTTTTTTTACTAAACTGGGTACTGGCAGACAGCTGCCAGTACCCAAGATGGCGCCCATTAAGGCAGAGGGGGAGGGTTAGAAAGCTGTTTGGTGGGGGATCAGTGAGGTTGGGGGCTAAGGGGGGATCCTACACAGCAGCATATGTAAATATGCTTTTTTTAAAAAAAAAAGCCCAAATATAGCTTTTATCTTAGTACTGGCAGAGTTTCTGCCAGTACTTAAGATGGCGGGGACAATTGTGGGGTGGGGGAGGGAAGAGAGCTGTTTGGGAGGGATCAGGGGGTCTGATGTTTTAGGTGGGAGGCTGAGCTCTACACTAAAGCTAAAATTAACCCTGCAAGCTCCCTACAAGCTACATAATTAACCCCATCACTGGTAGCCATAATACACGTGTGATGCGCAGCGGCATTTGGAGGCCTTCTAATTACCAAAAAGCAACACCAAAGCCATATATGTCTGCTATTTCTGAACAAAGGGGATCCCAGAGAAGCATTTACAACCATTTGTGCCATAATTGCACAAGCTGTTTGTAAATGATTTCAGTGAGAAACCTAAAATTGTGAAAAATTTTACGTTTTTTTTAATTTGATCGCATTTGGCGGTGAAATGGTGGCATGAAATATACCAAAATTGGCCTAGATCAATACTTGGGGTTGTATACTACACTACACTAAAGCTAAAATTACCCCTAAAAGCTCCCTAATTAACCCCTTCACTGCTGGGCATAATACACATGTAGTGCGCAGTGGCATTTAGCAGCCTTCTAATTACCAAAAAGCACCGCCAAAGCCATATATGTCTGCTATTTCTGAACAAAGGGGATCCCAGAGAAGAATTTACAACAATTTAAGCCATAATTGCACAAGCTGTTTGTAAATAATTTCAGTGAGAAACCAAAAGTTTGTGAAAAAATTAGTGAAAAAGTGAACAATTTTTTGTATTTAATCGCATTTGGCAGTGAAATGGTGGCATGAAATATACCAAAATGGGCATAGATTAATACTTCGGGATGTCTACTAAAAAAAATATATATACATGTCAATGGCTATTCAGAGATTCCTGAAAGATATTAGTGTTCTAATGTAACTAGCGCTAATTTTGAAAAATAATGGTTTGGAAATAGCAAAGTGCTACTTGTATTTATGGCCCTATAACTTACAAAAAAAGCAAAGAAGATGTAAACATTGGGTATTTCTAAACTCAGGACAAAATTTAGAAACTATTTAGCATGGGTGTTTTTTGGTGGTTGTAGATGTGTAACAGATTTTGGGGGTCAAAGTTAGAAAAAGTGTGGTTTTTTCAATTTTTTCCTCATATTTTATAAAAACTTTTTATAGTAAATTATAAGATATGATGAAAATAATGGTATTTTTAGAAAGTCCATTTAATGGCGAGAAAAACGGTATATAATATGTGTGGGTACAGTAAATGAGTAAGAGGAAAATTACAGCTAAACACAAACACCACAGAAATGTAAAAATAGCCTTGGTCCCAAACGGACAGAAAATGGAAAAGTGCTGTGGTCATTAAGGGGTTAAACAAGGCTTTTTTTTATTCATCTCTTGTAAGTGCAATAGATTGTTTGCACCAATAAATGTATCAAACTTTTTACCTTGAATCGTGGATGTGCTTGGTGTTCTTATCAGGTAAGCATACATTTTGTTTTTCTTATCTGTTGTTATTCACAAGGAAATTGAATATTTCCCTGATATTCATAGTTTTGTTCAGGCTTTGGTGCATATTATGCCTATTATCCAATGTCTCCACCTTGGAACCTTAATCTGTTTAAGAAGGTTTTGTGGGCTCTCCCATTTGAGCCTAGAGTATGTATAAGGTGGACATTAGTTATTTTTCCTGGAAAGTCTTGTTTCTTCTGGTTATCTCCCATGCTAGAAGTTTTTTTTTAATTTTCTGCTATTTCTTGTGCTTCTCCTTATATATTTATTTTTTATTTAATTTGATTTTCTTCCTATGGTTGTGTCCTTGGATAATTTAATTTAAGTATGGAAACTGTGGTCCTTTCTTGTGTTTTAATCCTAATAATTCTTCAGAGAGCGTTCTCAAGATCTATTTAGAGCCTTGAAGTATTATGTCAATGTTACCAAGGATTCCAGAAAAAAATTCAAATTTGTTTTTCACTTTTTTAGTTCTAAGTGAGGTCAGGAGGCTCCTGCTGTTTTTTTGGCATCTTGGTTAAAGCTTGTGATTCTTGAAGCTCCTTATCAGATTATTACCCATTGTACTTGATCAGTAGCTACTTCTTGGGTTTGTAAAGATAAGTTTATGTTGACCAGATTTGCTACGCAGCTACTTGGTCTTCTTTTACTAAAGTCTACTATTTTGATATTTTCACTTCTTCTGATGCAGCTTTTGGTAGGTCCTTCAGGCTGTTTCTATGTAATTTTGCCTGTTGGTTGTTTTCAAGTACGTGGGAAAATGAAAGAATATATGTACTTTCTTTTTAGGGTTGTGGATTTAGTTTCCTTAGGGGGGAAAAAATGTTTCTTAACCCACCCTATCCTTTTATTACTTGTGGACTCTCCACAGCTTTGGTATTGGTTCAAAGTAGTAATGGATCGTGGACTCTTACCACCTTTATGAAAGAAACTGGAAAGATAGATATTAGTAAATTGGAAATTTGTTTAAAATTTTATGTTCTATCTAAACCAAGAAAGAAAAAAAATGGATTTCATGCCCCTTTAACTTATTTTATTAAGCTTACCTGATAAATTAATTTCTTTCATGGCGGATAAAGTCCACAAGACCCCACCCTATTTATTTGGTGTTGGTTCTATATCTTATGGTACATCTTTTTTTCTGGCTCCTATATTTTTTGCTCTGTTTTTCTTTTCCTACCTTTTTTGCTTGGCTATTTGTCAGACTGGCTACCATAGAGGTAGGATGGCTTATACAGAGCACTTGGGGTTTGGGAATCTTTGCCTCCTCCTAATGGAAGGGAAGGTAATTCCCAGGAGTAATGGATCGTGGACTCTCACCACCATGAAATTAATGAATTTATCAGGTAAGCATAAATTGTGTTTTTAGGCCACTTTCCTTTTACTTCTATTATCCAATTTGCTTCATTCTCTTGGAATTATTTGTTGAAGAAGCAGCAATGCACACTGGGAGCTAGTTAAAGGGACAGTCAACACCAGAATTGTTGTTGTTTTAAAAGATAGACAGTCTCTTAACCCTTTCGTGACAGGGTTAAAGTGCCTACATCGGAACAACTGTTCCGATGTAGACAAATTGAAACTACGCGATCGTGAATACGATCGCGAGATTTCAATTTTTGGATTGCATCTGGGGGGCGTCCTTACAATCCTAGGAACGCCCTCCAGACCGCAATTAAATCCTAGAAGCACAGAAGGCTTCAGGACAGCCGTTACCTATGACGTTCTATTCCGTCATAACGGCTTTAAAGCCCAGTCTAATTATGACGGAATATAACAGCATAACGGATTTAAAAGGTTCATTACCCATTCCCCAGTTTTGCATAACCAACACAGTTATAATAATACATGTTATACCTCTGTAATTACCTTGTATCTAAGCCTCTGCAGACTGCCCCCTTATTTCAGTTCTTTTGACAGACTTGCATTTTAGCCAATCAGTGATTTTAGCCAATCACTCCTCTGTAAATTCATACGCATGAGCTCAATGTTATCTATATGAAACACATGAACTAACGCCCTCTAGTGGTGAAAAACTGTAAAAATGCATTTATATTAGAGGCGGTCTTCAAGGTCTAAGAAATTAGCATATGAACCTCCTAGGTTTAGCATTCAACTAAGAATACCAAGAGAACAAAGCAAAATTGGTGATAAAAGTAAATTGGAAAGTTGTTTAAAATTACATACTCAATTTGAATCATGAAAGTTATTTTTTGAACTTGACTGTCCCTTTAACCCCTTAACGCCCAAGGACGTACGCCACACGTCCTCAAAAAAAATACAGTTAATGACCGAGGACGTGTGGCGTACGTCCTTGGTCTGGAAAGCAGCTGGAAGCGATCCTGCTCGCTTCCAGCTGCTTTCCGGTTATTGCACGGGGCGGGAGTGGGTGAGAACCGCTACACTACAGAAAAAAAAAAGTTAAAAACACTTATACAATTTAAATATTAAAAATATAATCTAAGGGGCCTGGAAGGGGTTGGGGGTTGGTCTTGGTTCTAACAAAGAAAATAAAAAAAAATCAATAAAGTAAACTAACATACCTTAAAGGGACATAAAAAAAATTGATAGATGCAGGTCACATTCATAGAAAGAGTTAACAGAATTTACCAGAATCACTTGACATTAGAAATATATTTTTGTAGGATGCATAAACAAAATTAAATACCTATGTGCATTTCAGTTTTGAATATAATACCCCTTTAAAAGTGTTTATACAAAATAAAATGTTTAAAGTGAAGGTCAAGTCCGGGTGGCTTGCTCACGTTTTTATAGTCCTTTTCAAAAAATAGCTGAACCTTCATTCATCATTTTTTAAACAATCCTATGTAAAACTATCTTTATTTTTACCTTTCTAAATGCCCTCCGTTAATGTTCAATCCTCCGCCCGCCATTTTCTATATGTGATTGAGAGGCTTGTCCTATTCAATCGTACAATGGCCGTTTTCCCCCGGGGGAATCAAGCTCATACTGTAAACGTCACTTGATTGTTCTGCGCATGCGTTAAAGTTCCGACATCACAGTGAGTTTCTCATGCTCGTTCATGAGACACGCATGCGTAGTCTGACTGACATGAAGAATTAAGTAATGAAGAATAGGATTATATATTGACGAATGACAGACTAAAAATGTCAATACTTAGCGTTTTTCTACTAATATATTGACCAAAAGTTTTAAAATGAATATCGGAACAGACAAGCGCATATGATTGGGAGATTATCGTGAACGCGCTTGGGGCCGATGTAGAGCGGGTGGGACCGCTCGCTATGTCACAACTAGAAAACAAGGAAGTGGTGCGGGGGAGGAGTCGCTGTAAGGTACGGGAATTTATATAATATTTTATTAAAAACAAAATGAGATAAACGTAAAAATAAGGTAGCGACTAAATAGCTGTAATATGGCTCAATGCATTGCGGTAGTCGATTGGTGGAAAATTGACCTTCACTTTAAAGAAATGCAAAAGATAAACCCGCTGTTATTGCTAGCAATATTATTATTATACTTTATTTATGAAGCGCCATCATATTCCGCAGCGCTGTCCATGGATACAGATCATTTAAATAAAACAATAGTATAAAACTTCTAAGACTAAGAGACAGGACAGAATTTACAAACACATACAGGAGGAATCGAGGGCCCTATTCCCATGGGAACTTACAATCTAGAAGGGTAGGAGGTTGGGAAACATGAGGTGAGGACTGCAAGATTTGCAGTTTTTAAGTGTAAGAAACACCCTTTGAAAGAACTGAGTGTTAAGAGACTGTGTGAAATCCCCCTAAAAAATGAAACCTATTTTAAGGTGGTTAAACAAAGACAAATCTTAAAATGTGTCGAGGCCAGTTACAGGTACTTTGTGATTAAGCGTTGAGTACATAAACTGGCTCAAAACATGCAAGATTTGTCTTTGAATAGTCCACAGTCCTCAACCTGCTGTTGTAAGGTTTATGTAGTCCCTCTCTCCTATTTGATATTGGCTTGAACAGCAAAAGGCCTGTGAACAGCATTTTTTCCACAAGCCTTGAGCATGATTAATCTGATTGCCTTTGCTGTGGCCAGTCAAGAAGATTCAGAAATAATAAATGTGCATCTGGATTTGCAAAATCCACTCCAGCTTTTAGTCCCAGCATAATATCACAAATAACTTGTCTATATTAGAAAGAGAAAACAAAAATCTCTATCTACATTCAGTTTTAAAGCCAAAACCATGTTCACATCACATGCAGCCCTATTACCAGATCAGCACCAGATAAGGTAACTGACTTCGATTTACAATTTGAGTTAAATAAAAAGATATGATATACTATAAGTATATGATCTGGCCAAATCTAAATCTGACTGATTCCAGACCATCTTCTCTGGTTAGTCCAATTTTCAGCTTTACCTAACACCACCTGGTTGTCTAATGGTTAGACTGAGACCTGGAAAGGCCTACAAGCCAGTGTCCTCACACCTACTGTGAAATTTTGTAGAGGGCCGATGAGGATCTGGGGGTGTTTCAGCAAGGCTGGAATCTGGCAGATTTATCTCTGTGAAGGACGCAGAAATCAAACCACGTACACAAGGTTATCTGGAACAAAACTTGCTTCCTTCTGCTCTGACAATGTTCAGAAACTCTGAGGATTTGTTTTTCCAGCAGGACAATATACTCCATGCCACACAGCCAGGTCAATCAAGGTGTGGATGGAGAACCACCAGATTTAAAGACCCTGACATGGCCACCCCAATCTACAGACCTGAACCCCATTGAAAACCTCTGGACTGATCACGAGGTCTATAGATGGTCACAAGCCATCAAGGGTATTTTTTAAAGAAAAAGGCACATTTTTTGACAAAACTGGGTACTGGCAGACAGCTGCCAGTACCCAAGATGGCGCCCATTATTGCAGAGGGTAAGAGTTAGAGAGCTGTTTGGTGGGGGATCAGTGAGGTTGGGATCTAAGGGGGGATCCTACACATCAGCATATGTAAATATGCTTTTTTTTTAAAAAAAAAATGGCCAAATACCTTTTATTTTAGTACTGGCAGAGTTTCTGCCAGTACTTAAGATGGCGGGGACAATTGTGGGGTGGGGGAGGGAAGAGAGCTGTTTGGGAGGGATCAGGGGGTCTGATGTTTCAGGTGGGAGGCTGAGCTCTACACTAAAGCTAAAATTAACCCTGCAAGCTCCCTACAAGCTACATAATTAACCCCTTCACTGCTAGCCATAATACACGTGTGATGCGCAGCGGCATTTAGAGGCCTTCTAATTACCAAAAAGCAATGCCAAAGCCATATATGTCTGCTATTTCTGAACAAAGGGGATCCCAGAGAAGCATTTACAACCATTTGTGCCATAATTGCACAAGCTGTTTGTAAATAATTTCAGTGAGAAACCTAAAATTGAGAAAAAATTAACGTTTTTTTTAATTTGATCGCATTTGGCGGTGAAATGGTGGCATGAAATATACCAAAATTGGCCTAGATCAATACTTGGGGTTGTCTACTACACTACACTAAAACTACCCCAAAAAGCTCCCTAATTAACCCCTTCACTGCTGGGCATAATACACGTGTGGTGCGCAGTGGCATTTAGCGGCCTTCTAATTACCAAAAAGCAACACCAAAGTCATATATGTCTGCTATTTCTGAACAAAGGGGATCCCAGAGAAGAATTTACAACCATTTATGCCATAATTGCACAAGCTGTTTGTAAATAATTTAAGTTAGAAACCAAAAGTTTGTGAAAAAATTTGTGAAAAGTGAAGGATTTTTTGTATTTGATTGCATTTGGCGGTGAAATGGTGGCATGAAATATACCAAAATGGGCCTAGATCAATACTTTGGGTTGTCTACTAAAAAAAAATATATACATGTCAATGGATATTCAGAGATTCCTGAAAGATATTAGTGTTCTAATGTAACTAGCGCTAATTTTGAAAAAAAATGGTTTGGAAATAGCAAAGTGCTACTTGTATTTATGGCCCTATAGTTTACAAAAAAAGCAAAGAACATGTAAACATTGGGTATTTCTAAAATCAGGACAAAATTTAGAAACTATTTAGCATGGGTGTTTTTTGGTGGTTGTAGATGTGTAACAGATTTTGGGGGTCAAAGTTAGAAAAAGTGTGTTTTTTTCCATTTTTTCCTCATATTTTATAATTTTTTTAATAGTATATTATAAGATATGATTAAAATAATGGTATCTTTAGAAAGTCCATTTAATGGCGAGAAAAACGGTATATAATATGTGTGGGTACAGTAAATGAGTAAGAGGAAAATGACAGCTAAACACAAACACCTCAAAAATGTAAAAATAGCCTTGGTCCCAAACGGACAGAAAATGGAAAAGTGCTGTGGTCATTAAGGGGTTAACTAACTGGGCGAGCCAATAACATAAGGGATATATGTACAACCGCCAATCATCAGCTCCTTTGCCTACCTAGATAATAATTAGATAATAGAAGTAAATTGGAAAGTTGTTTAAAATCAAATTCTCTATCTGAATCATGAAAAAAAAAAAAATTGGGTTTAATTTCCCTTTAAGTTTCAAGACATGAAAATTCCAAATTGAACTCCCTCATCCCCAAAGTATATTTTGTTTTATTTTTATTAAATTACTTTTGTGGGCGTCTTTCATTTTTGAATTCCCACAGTTTTTAATGCCTGACTGGGAAGTAAACAGAAGGCTACTGTGACTGTTGGTTACTTAAAGGAACACAAACAATCACACACATCATTTAAACAAAGTGTATATTTGGACGAATGTTCTTCATTTTCTTGCATTTAACCTGTGTGGATCTAAGCAAGTGCAGGCTATTTTGTGTGCTGTTTAACTGCCAGAGTAACTGGATGCAAATCCAGCAGTCGATCAGTGCCTGGTGAGCCAAGAGAGGCGTGAGTTTTGCCAGTAGCATGGAATGTGTACTCACTCCGTTTTGAGACTGCAATCCATTTCCGTGTTTTGTATCTGTATAGGAAAATTACAAATGGCTGTGTCACCCTTTGTTTGCATCGCAGTGTGTTTGGTTAGAAGATATGTGTAGTTCTAGGTTAGAGACCCAGGTAAAAAGAGTTCTTACCATTTCCCCATGACTTATATTTTGCAAAACTCTGCACACATTTAATCTTAATTGTGGGTGTTGTGCTACCACCTACTGGAGTATTAGCAAAGTTACAAGACATATTTACTATTTTATATCTTCTTAAAGGGACAGCCTAGTCCAAAATAAACTTTCATGATTCAGATAGAGAATGTAATTTTAAACAATTTTCCAATTTACTTTTATCACCAATTTTGCTTTGTTCTCTTGGTATTCTTAGTTGAAAGCTAAACCTAGGAGGTTCATATGCTAATTTCTAAGCCCTTGAATGCCGCCTCTTTTCTCAGGGCATTTTGACAGTTTTTCACCACTAGAGGGTGTTAGTTCATGTGTGTCATATAGATAACGCTGTCTCAGGCACATGGAGTTCAGGTGAGCCAGCTCTGATTGGCTAAAATGTAAGTCTGTCAAAAAGAACTGAAATAAGGGGGCAGTTTGCAGAGGCTTAGATACAAGGTAATCACAGAGGTAAAACATATATTAATATAACTGTGTTGGCTGTGAAAAACTGGGGAATGGGTAATAAAGGGATTATCTTTTTAAAGAACAACAATTCTGATGTAGACTGTCCCTTTAAAGAGACCTAAAACCCATTTTTTTCTTTCTTGATTCAGATAGAACATACACCTTTAAACAACTTTCCAATGTACTTCTATTATCCAATTGTTTCTTGTTATTCTTTGTTTCTTTTTATATTCTTGTTCCTTTATTGAAAAGCATGAAGGGAAGTTCAGGAGTGTGCACGTCTGCAGCATTATATGGCAGCAGTTTTGCACCGTTATACGTTAGCAAGAGCAGAGGATGGCAGCACTATTTCTTGTCATGCAGCGCTCCAGACGTGCACACTACCTACTTAGGTATCTCTTCAACAAAGAACAACATGAGGAAACACATTTGATAATATAAGAAATGATTTAACAATTACAATGCAACATTGATATATGAAAGAGGGACGAGATTTATTGATTAGGAGGGGTGAAGACTATGGGGCCCATGTATACTAACATGGCGTATGGACAAGGTACCCGACTATGGAACCTGTCCGCTCCCCTTTGTGATGAACGGGCAACAGTCACTGTACATCCGCTGCCCAGCTGTTCTATTTCACAACTTCCTTGCGCAATGCCACCCTTTGCTGTTGCACCAATCAATACTGAGTGCTTCATATACGCCATCTCTCTGGTCAGATGACCACTGCTTCTTATGGAAAGCAGGGCAAGGGTTCAAAAGCAGTAGCAGTTGCTTTGGACATTGAGCAATATAAGGGAAAAGGTGGCACTTGCCTTTTCCCTGCATTTTTGTTTTAAAGTATATGAAATGTATAAGAAAAGTCATTCAGAGCTGGGCTCATTTTTTCTCTCAATTTCAGTGTGAAAATAATATATTTAGAATAGAGGTTATTTTATAGAAAGAAAAAAACAAAACAAAAAACACTGGGATAAATCAGATTGATCTTGAACTAACTCACCTTTGTCACACGTTTTTTCACTGTATCTAAATCTGCAGTTCATACCAGGTTTTTGCCTTATGCAGTGATTTCATAAATGACTATAGGCGCTGCTTGATGTGGTCCCACGCTGTGCTATGGGAATATTGAGTTGGTTGCCTGGGAGTATTATTTCTACTGATTTGCATGTATGACCCCTTGCCTACTCTTGAACTACCTTTGGACTAATGACTACTTTTGATTGAATATCTGTGTATGACCCTGCTTGCACCAGTGTATTATTTTAAAAATATGCTTTACCCTTACTTGCTGCCCGACTACCTGACCCAGCTAGTTGTACTGGACTGTGACTGATGGAGATGCTGCCTGAAATACTGTTTATTTCCTAGCTTTGCTTTCAAATTCACAGTGTTTTATTGCATAAAGCATTTGCTAACATTTCAGAATTAATATGAATTGATTTACTTTTTTTTCTGTTAAGAGCCTGGTATAAAACTCTCCATGCTGGCAATATTATCAGTACTGTGAGGTCCCTTAAATAATTTTAGAATGGCAAATTTTAGCTTGAGAACTATTTATTTCACCATCATAAAAAAATAAAACCAGAATTCACTTTATGCCGTTTGCATAACTTGCGTAAAGCATAACTTGCTACCCTTTTGAATTTTAACATTAAAGCATTAAATTTGGTCAGGTATTAATTATGAATAATTACATTTATTAATGTATAACTAAATAACTTAAAGTATATGAACAGCTTAAAGGGACACTAAATCCAAATTTTTTCTTTCATGATTCAGATAGAGCATGTAATTTTAAGCAACTTTCTAATTTACTCCTATTATCAATTATCGTTCTCTTGCTATCTTTATTTAAAAACCAGGAATGTGATGCATAGGAGCTGGCCCATATTTGGTTAAAGGGACACTGAACCCAATTTTTTTCTTCCATGATTCAGATAGAGCATGCAATTTTAAGTAACTTTCTAATTTACTCCTATTATCAATTTTCTTCATTCTCTTGCTATCTTTATTTGAAAAGCAAGAATGTAAGTTGAGAAGCCGGACCATTTTTGGTTCACAACCTGGTTTGTTCTTGCTGATTGGTTGCTAAATGCACCAAAGTGCTGCCCAGGGTCTGAACCAAAAAATGTCTGGTTCCTTAGCTTAGATGCCTTCTTTTTCAAATAAAGATAGAAAGAGAACAAAGAAAAATTGATAATAGGAGTAAATTAGAAAGTTGCTTAAAAATACATGCTTTATTTGAAACATGAAAGAAAAAAAATGAGTTTAGTATCACTTTAGGAACCTGGGTTATGCTTGTTTATAGGTGGCTAAATGTCAGCCACCAATAAGCAAGCGCTATCCATGGTGCTGAACCTAAAATGGGCTGGCTGCTAAGATTTACATTCCTGTTTTTTAAATAAAGATATCAAGAGAACGAAGAAAAATTTAAAAATATAAAATAGGAGTAAATTAGAAAATTGCTTAAAATGTTATGAATCATAAAAGAAAAAAAATGTGGGTTTACTATCCATTTAAGCCCATTTCCTCTAAAATCTGAAAACCATAAACAATTATCCTAAGTTTCAATTGACAATTTTTTTAACCCCTTCCCAACGTTAGGATGTTCCATGCCGTCCAAACTGCTCTGGGCTTTAGCGCTGTTAGGACGGCATGGAACGTCCTAGCCGTTTGGCTGTACTGAAGCCAATGGCTCTTCCTGAATGGGATTGAGGTCTGGAGGGCATGCCTAGTGTCATAGGGACGCCCCCCTGACCCGATTTCAATTTGTTTACTTATTTTATCCAACTTGCTTAATTCTCTTAATATCCTTTGTTGAAAAGCATATCTAGATAGGCTCAGGAGCAATGTGTTCAGCTAGTTCCCAGTAATTTCTGTTAAGTATAACCCACTACTTAGTGATGTTTTTGTATTACAACAAGGAAACAGAATGTTTTATATCCCTTTAATATGTATCAAACATCTGCATATATCAGGGCTTGACAAATGTGTTATAAATCTAGGAGCCAGCCCATAAATTTAGGAGCCAGAAACTTTTGGCTATCCCTATAACCCTCAATATATTACCTTTGTGGGGATTGCTCTGTTCACATTTAGTAACAATTGTATGGTTATGCAAATACAGATATTAGTGTGTTGTAGTTTCACTCTAATTTTACTTGAATAATTGTACAGCTATACTAAATTGTTATGTTTGGTAGACCACATACAACATGACCATATCAGTAAGATACTCCTCTCTGTTCTACAACTGAGGCAGCACAAATTCTTAAGATTAAACCAGTTTTTTTTAAACGGATTGTTCTATACATATTCAGTAAATTGTTGTTTGGTAGAGCACATACAACATGACCTTATCAGAAAGTTACTGCTCTCTGGTCTACGACTGAAGGAGCACAAATTCTCAGGATTAAACCAGATGTTTGGGGCCTTATTTCACAATCTGATGGTACCCTTACACTTTACACCACAAAACACAGCTAATCACTGGTCAGAGAAAAATAATAATTTGAGTGTTTTAAGGAAACACCGTAATGTAACAAAATAATGAAAAAAGTTAGACACTTGTAATTCAATGTATGGATTCTGGTTTAACAAAAGCTCAACTTTTTTTTTTTTTTTTATTAACAATTCTGCTAAAAAGCAAATATTGTGTAAGCTTTTTAACGTTCTGCTAGTTTCCATCTAGTTTGCATTTTCTACATGTAAATTCCCTTCCAGGGCAGCCTGGTAAATCTCTATGGTCTCTACAATGGGGAGTGGCTCAACACTCTCTATTATTGCAATAGTTTCTCCAAGTTCTGTGCACATGATCATCTGCTGTGGTTGAGCCTCATGTGATTTGCGATGGGTGCGAAGATTTGACCTTGTCTTAAAAGTTTTACCACAGTCAGCACAAGAGTATGGCTGTTCCCCAGTGTGGATACGTTTGTGTTCTGCCAGGTGTGTGGACTGGATAAAGGACATACCACATTCATGGCAACGGTACGGCCTCTCCCCTGTGTGTAACCGTTGGTGCTCTCTGAGGTGAGTAGTTTGCCTAAAAGCCTTGCCACAATCTTTACATGAAAAGGGGCGTTCTCCTGTGTGGGTCCTGTGGTGCAATAGAAGACTAGAGGATGCAGCAAACACTTTACCACAAACACTACATCTGTGAGGTCGCACACCAGAGTGCCGCTGCTTGTGTCTGCTCACTCCACTCTGAGTGCTAAAGAATTTTCCACAGATATGGCATTTATAGGTTTGTTTGCCATCATGTACTTGCATGTGGCGTTCTAGGCTTATCTTAGAGTTTAGCTTTTTGCCACAAGTAGGGCATACATGCAGATTCCATGTACAAGAACACTTATGTTCTGAAAGTTGAGATTCCACAGCAAACACAACTCCACAATCTCGACAGTGAAGTGGCTCCTTGCCATGGTGGCCAAGCTGGTGCAACTCCATTAACTTTCTGCGCATGAATGCTTTGCCACATTCTGGGCACTTGTAAGGGAGGATGCCTGTGTGTTCATAAACATGCAATGCCAACTTATAAGCATGACTGAATGACATTCCACACATCTGGCATGGAAAGGGGTTGACACCTGTGTGCTTTGTACAATGTTGCTGTAGGTTAGAACTCTGTGTGAAGCCCCGACCACAGACTTCACACCTATATGGCTTCTCCCCAGTGTGTGTGAGGTTGTGTCTGGTCAAGTTCGCCCGTGAACCAAATGTCTTTCCACAGTCTGTACATTGGAAGGGCCGTTCACCTGTATGAGTGCGTACATGGTTCCGCAAGTGCACTTGTTTCTTGAAGCGTTTTCCACACATGCTACATTTGTGCTTTCTTTCAAGAACATGAACAACACGTTTGTGACGTACCATTCTCAAACGTGAGAAAAATGTTTTGCTGCACTGTGGGCACTGAAAGGTCTCAGCTGATGTAGTCTGATTCTCTTCTACAGGGATGGAGCTATTAAAACCATTCTCTTGGGTCACTATGTTTTTTGGAGCTTCTTGTATCCCTGTAATTTCAGAAGTTACTGATTGTATTGACAAATTCACAGGAGGAGGAGTATGTGGGTCTGTCAGTACTGCAAAGCCCTCTTTCTCTGTAACAAGTGGCTTTTCGGATTTCGACACAGGTACCCCACTCTTACCAACATGTGTTCTACGGTGATACAAAAATTTGGTCATGTTGCTAAAAGTTTTGCCACAGTGGCAGTGGTAGAAAGGATCTGCTGTATGGCTCTTTCGATGCAGCACCAGGGTCATCTCTGTGCCAAATCCTAATCCACAGTCCACACACAAGTGAAGTGCCTCTCCACGATGCACACGCATGTGCTGCTCCAGAGAAGCCTCTTTCTTAAATACTTTGTAGCAATTTGGACACTGAAGAGTGCCTTCTACATGCACTCGCCGATGGGACTGTAGCCTATTGGCTGAAGTGAAAAGTCGATCACAGTCGGGGCAGGGAAAGTCCTCTGTTTGATGTTCTTTACGATGCTTACGCAATTCCTCTGCTGAGGTACACTCTTTCTTGCATTCTTGGCACTTGTAAACTCGCTGAAGAGAAACCCATGCTTCTTTTAAGTTCTTGTCTTTTTCTTCCTGCATCCAGTCTTTGCGCAACATCTCAATTATAGCTGTTGAAGGTGCTGTGTTTTCTGGGATTTCATACACTGGAGATGCCACACTTTCTTTCTCAGTTTCAATAAAGTGTCGCCCCTGGTGTTCCAGAAACTCTTCTGGGGTGTGAAAAACTTGGCTGCACTCTGAGCACTCATAAGGGTGCATCTCTGTCATCTCTTCAAGTTCTTGCTGCACAGTTGTTCTCCCAGTGAAGGTAGGGGTGCTTGGCACAATGTCTGCATCCTGACTTGTGCCTGAAATTACAGCTGGCATCTCCAAACCCCAGCCATTTAACGATCTCTCATCTAGAAGGACATTCTGCAAACTCAGTAAGGCCTGGATACCAGAACCTGTCTGTAGGACCACATTTTGCTGGGGCGGCTCCTCATCTTTTTTGTGTTTCCGACGGTGACTAAGCCACAGTTCAGGTGAAGTAAAAAGCTCCTTACACTCGCAGCACTGGTAATGGATCTGACTACTCCCCTGTGAGGGAGGCTGGGCTGGAACCTGTGGAATCTCCCTCATGTGCATATCCTGGTGGCGTAGCAACTCATCAGGTGATAGCAAGACTTGTCCACATTCAAGACACTGATACTGCCTTTCTTCCACAAGGCCTTGTAGGTCATTCAGATCCACAGACACATCCTGGGGTAATGTGGTCTGTATTCCCTCACCAAAGTGGTTCTGTTGATGAAGCAATACATCTTCCAGTGTGTTGTAAAGAACCCCACATTCTGAACACATATATTGATGCTGAAACACCACTGGAGTCTCAACATCCTCTGCCATGACGAACAGGCTCCAAATCTACAGTGCTCTGCTGTGTAAAAGGAAGAAAATAGCAAATCAACAAACAATGCAATAATAAACAGAACACAAACAAAAACAAATCACATTTACTCTCAAAGTAATATAGACTGAAGACGCTTCATGGATATCACGGTTACATGTGCCTTTATATAAGCCCACTGGTTCAGGCTTGTTAATATTCTGAATGGTCCCTAGTACCATAGATGTGTCAATAATTGCGTGTGTATATATATATATATATATATATATATATATATATATATACACATACATATATATATATAAACACATATATATATATATATATATATATATATATATATATATATATATATATATATATATATATATATATATATACACAATTTAAAAACTTGAACAGAATTAGCCTAGGAAGTTTGATATGCTAAGCTACAATTATAACTTGTAGATTTGTGCACATTGTAACGCCGGTACCTGTCTATACACACATTATATTAATTACACGTGCACTGACAGTTCAGTAGTTAGGAAGCAACATATCTGGGCGTAGAACACTACTATAGGCTCAGGATACTGTGAAATCAACCGGTCTTTTCCTGACAGCCGTGACGTATTAATGTTACAACCGGTACAGTCTAAATTACCAGCACTCACACTAAGCGCTCTGCCACCCCAGCCGCTGTCTCATTAAGCACATCCCAGCATCCTCTCACACTATTGGCTGCGACAATTCGTCCAATAGGAGGATTAATCCGCGCTTATGGCAAAAGAAACCTTGTACAAGCCGCGTCGTGCGGCGAGAACGAAGACGGCCAATGGGAAGGCTCAATGTGCTGACGTATAAGAAGTTTACAGCCAATAACGATTGTACAAATGACAAGAGGGGTGTGATTTCGCGTCATTGATTGGAGTCAAGTCGATTTAGTGCTGTCGCTACTTCCGTATTTAGAGTCTCTCATGGTGTTATCTTACCCGAACAAACAAAACGGATATGATTTTTTTTTTATTGACCTGTAATTTTTTATTAATATTAGTGCTGTCCGTGCTAGAAATCCACTAATATTGACATAATATTAAGGACATATTTGTATGTGGTTTTCACTTTAATGAATGGCTAATGTCCGGTACAAACATTTCCAATTCCAGTGAATACAGTAAAAAATGTTTATTCCAAGCAAAACACATAACGTGTTCTGGAACCACGGGCTGGACGGTCTTACGTGTATCAGCTTAGTCATAGACACCTGAGTGCCCAACAAAACTACACACAGGCACCTTTATAATAAAAGCTTGTACCTAATTGGCTACCTGCAGGTCACGTGTTATATTCGAGGTCTAAGAACCTATTTGTGGGCAATTGCTATAAACAATATTAACATGTAGTGCAGAAATACAAAAGTAACAGTTCTATTAGAATTGAACATTAGCCTTGTGTATTAAAAGGAATCCATATTACACTATAATCGCAAAGGTGGATTCTTTCACCACCCTGCCATTTTCAGAATCCACCTGGATGCAGCGTAGGCACCTGGCTACTGTTTTACAACCCTGCATTAGTGAAGCCAGATTTTCTACCTAAAGGTTCAGTGCACATGTCCACTAGGTGTCACTGTTTTGCATTGAAAGACCTTATAAATAATAATGTCATTTCAAGAAGGGCAATTGGAATTGCAACAAATCACTTGCTTGTCACCTGTTACCTGACAGATTGTATCTAGTGTGATGATGAGAATGGGAGTATGATGTCACCGGATGGGGGCGTGGCTTATAGTAGTTATAGTCTGTGTCAGAGTTACTAAGGCCGCGTTTGGCAAGTGCTCCAAGTGAACTGGGACTCACTTGGAGCGTTCTGTGAATACTTGCCAGTGAGGCGCTGGGCGTTCCCTCAGTGCTCTGATGACGTAAGTCCAAGCATTTCTAGCGTGCTGGTAAAGCTAGGACTTTTCAGAGCAAGCTCAGACGCTTGTAAACATGACAGCTTCCACGAGCAACACGTGTGTATATACAGTATATATATATACATTCAGTATATTTATATACACACGTGTTGCTCGTGGAGGCTGCCATGTTTACAATAATGTAAAAAGTTAAACAAGCTTCCCATGATATTCAATTCTCCGTATGCTCCTTAATCAATGCCTTGATCGTATGTAACATATTACACATATATAATTCATATGTGAGACGTTTCTATTTGCATGCAATATTTCTAATACTTAAAATGTATTAGAAATATTGCATGCAAATAGAAGCAGATCCATTATGCCTACTAATCTGTCAATGCGTGGTGACGTGGGACGTTGCGATGGGAGCGTTTTCTCAAAGCTCCCTAACTGGTGACCTATCCACAGTGCCACGTCATCACCACTGCCTATGTGGCGGCGCTGGGTATAAGCGCTACCCGAACGTGGCTTATGTTAGATGTGTTGTGCAAGCTGTATACTTCTATGCTCTGCAATAAAATAGTGTTGCACCTTCTATGCTGTGTCCTTCATCTCATGACATGGTGTCAGAAGTACTTGCCTACGCAAGTTTCCTGAGTATTGACGATTTCGAAGTTTACCCCACCTACGCCTTTTGATATCTCTCAGCCTGCAGCTTGGCCCACATGGCGTCAGCGGTTTCAAAGCTTCAGGATTGCTTCCAAGCTGGATAAGGAGCGTGGTGAAGTACAGGTTAATTCTCTTTTATACACTACTAGGCGATAAGCCTGCCCAGAGGGCAGTCTATTTAAAAAAAAAAAAAAAACTACAACCCCCAAAGCTAAAATTACAAAAAATAAAAAATGTAAACTTACAGAAAAAAATAAACAAAGCTATCCAAAATAAAAATATAAACTTAAACTAATACCCCTATAAAAATAAAAAATCCCCCCCAAATAAAAACACCCCCTAATCTAATACTAAAATGGCAATAGCCCTTAAAAAGGTTATATATAAAGTTAAACAGCTCTTTTACCTAAACAAATTACCAATTACCCCCTAACAGTAAAAAAAAAAACACCCATGAAACCCCCCAAATTAAAAAACTAACACTAAAAGACCTAAACTACCCATTGCCCCAAAAGGGGCATTTATATGGGCATTGCCCTTAAAAAGGCATTCAGCTCTTTTACTGCCCTTAAAAGGGCAATCAGCTCTTTTCCAGCCCATTAAATACCTAATCTTAAAAACAAAATAATAAATAAATCCTAACACTACGCCCCAAATAGGTACTCACCGTTCCTAAAGTCCGGCAGAGAAGGTCTTCTTCCATGTGGCTCCATCATCTTCTATCTTCATCCGGAGCGAAGGCGGCGCAGAGCGTAGGTGTGGAGCTGTGGATCCTTACCGGCGGCGTGGAGCAGAGGTGCAGAGCTGTCTTCCCCGATGCGTGGATCCTCAGCGGCGGTCCTCGGCGGCATGGAGGCTCCTCTTCATCCAATGTCCATCGTACACTAAAGATTGAATGCAAGGTACCGCAATCAGTTTGGGGTACCTTGCATTCATATTGGCTGAAATGTTGAAATCAGCCAATAGGATTAGAGCTACTGAAATCCTATTGGCTATTCAAATCAGCCAATAAGATTTCAGTAGCTCTCATCCTATTGGCTGATTTCAAAATTTCAGCCAATAGGAATGCAAGGTACCCCATTAAATATGGGATACCTTGCATTCAATCTTCAGTGTGCGATGGACGATCACATGAAGAGGAGCCTCCACGCCGCTGAGGACCGCCACCGAGGAATGCCGCCGTTGAGGGCTGCTGCTGAGGATCCAAGCATCGGGAAGACAGCTCCGCACCTCCGCTCCGCCTTTGCTCTGGATGAAGATAGAAGATGATGGAGCTGCCTGGAAGAGGACCTTCTCCGCCGGACTTCAGAAACAGTGAGTACCTATTTGGGGCTTAGGTTTAGGCTTTTTTATTTTAATTTTTTGGATGTTTTTTTTCTTAGATTAGGTTTTTTTGGGGGCTTTGAAAAGAGCTGATTGCCCTTTTAAGGGCAGTAAAAGAGCTGAATGCCCTTTTAAGGACAATGCCCATACAAATGCCCCTTTAGGGGCAATGGATAGTTTAGTTTTAGTTTTTTTATTTTGGGGGGGTTTGGTGGGTTGGGGGGTTTACTGTTAGGGGGGACTTAGTATTTTTGGAGGTAAAAGAGCTGTTTAACTTAGGACAATGCCTTACAAAAGGCCCTTTTAAGGGCTATTGGTAGTTTAGATTAGGGGGTGTTTTTATTTTGGGGGGGGGGGGTTATTTTCATATGAATTAGGTATATATTTTTTATTTTTGATCATTTTGTTTATTTTTTTCTGTAATGTTAGACTTTTTTATTGTTTGTAATTTAATATTTTTTATTTTAATTGTAATTTAGTTGTAATGGGGTTAATTTAGGGGTGTTAGGTTAGGGGGCTTATTAATTAAATTAGTTATTTGCATTGTGGGGGGTTTGGCGGTTTAGAGATTAATAGTTTAATTAGGTTTATTGCAATGTGGGGATTTGTGGTTTAAGAATTAATAGGTTTATTGCGATGTGGAGGTTTTGTGGTTTAGGGGTTAATAGGCTAATTAGGTTTATTGCAATGTGGGTGGTTGACGGCTAAGGGGTTAATATTTTAATTATGTTATATGCGGATTAGGGGTTAATTACTTTATTGTTTTGCGATGAGGTGGTTGACGGTTTAGGTGTTTGTTAATACTTTGTGCGGGAGGTTAGTTTTTTTTTGTTTTACTTGGTGCGTGTGGTAACGTGTTTTTATTTTTATTTCTTACGGGCAGTTACATGTTTTTTTAGTTATTTCGTGCGGGCAGTTGCGTGTTTTGTTTTTTAAGGTTTTGGGTTTGCCTACGCTGCATCTAGGTGGATTCCGAAACTGGCAGGGTGGTGAAAGAATCCACCTAGATGCAGCGTAGGCAAACTCAAAACCTTAAAAACAAAACACGCAACTGCCCGCAGAAGAATGGATTCTTTTACCACCCTGCCATTTTCGGAATCCACCTGGATGCAGCGTAAGATGCATCCAGATGGATTCTTTTGGCTGCACACGCAGCCAACATTCTTTTGGCTGCCTCGCGCAGCCAACATTCCTTTGAGGATGCGCAAATTTTATTATAGTAGCAGCAACTTTGCGGTAGGAGATTAGGGGTTAATAATTGTAGGTAGGTGGCGGCGATGTTAGGGAGGGCAGATTAGGGGTTAATACAATTTATTATAGTGTTTGCGAGGCGAGAGTGCAGCGGTTTAGGGGTTAATACATTTATTATAGTGGCGGCAAGTCCGGTCGGCAGATTAGGGGTTAATAAGTGTAGGTAAGGTAGTGACGACGTTGGGGGGGCAGATTAGGGGGTAATAAAATTTATTATAGTGTTTGCGAGGCGAGAGTGCAGCGGTTTAGGGGTTAATACATTTATTATAGTGGCGGCAAGTCCGGTCGGCAGATTAGGGGTTAATAAGTGTAGGTAAGGTAGTGACGACGTTGGGGGGGCAGATTAAGGGGTAATAAATATAATATAGGTGTCGGCGATGTTAGGGGCAGCAGATTAGGGGTTCATAGGGATAATGTAGGTGGCGGCGGTGTCCGGTCGGCAGATTAGGGGTTAAAAATTTTTATTAGAGGGTTGGCGATGTGGGGGGGGGGGGTAGGAGTCTTGTCGGTAGAGGCTCTATCGCTCACTTCTTCCAGGACTCCAAATACCAGCGTTAGTCAGATCCCATAGAAAAGATAGGATACGCAATTGACGTAAAGGGGATCTGCGGTAGCCTGAAGTCGCGGTAGACCCTTTCCTGGCTGACTCTAAATACCAGCAGGCGGTAAAAAGCAGCGTTAGGACCCCTTAACGCTGCTTTTGACGGCTAATGCCAAACTCTAAATCTAGCCGTTAGTGAGTACTTAAACGAATCTCCTATGTAATTCAAATAAAAAAGTGCTATGCTAAATATCACATTTACAAATACCGACTAGTAATAATTATAGATTAAATTCTAATAAATGGTAAACAACAAAGATGTAAATAAATTCTAGTTTTAATACTTCTCACAATTCGTGAAAACATATAAATGGCCTATACACAATAATAAACGTTGATTGTATCTATAATTGATACTTTAAGATATTAAGGGTTCCCTTATATTAAAAAAAGACACCAGTGTCTAAAAAATTGTTTCAAATGTATATAAAAATGCTTAAAATGTATACTAATTGTATGAAAAATATCTAAAAAATGAAGGCAAATAATAATGACCTATTGAATCAGATTATTGGTTACAAACAAAATATTTGTTGCAAATCTGATGGTCTGAGTGCAAATTTCCTGGTAGCGTTCTCAGTTAGTAAATTGCACCAGATACAATATTTCTATCATATTGTTAATCAACCTTTTTTCCGTATTTGGGTAGGAACAAAAAGTCATACAACTCTGTTCTTATTTTTAGCAAAGTCTTAATGCTCAGTTCGTGTTTTAAGTTTCTGAGTGTGTACTTTGATATTTCACAGTACCTTGCTGTCTTACGAGAACCTTTATGACTGCCATGTCTCCTACGGCGTCTGGGTCCGTTGTTAGTCAGTCTTCGAATCCGTGGTTTTGGTCACATGGGTCTGGCTGACCAATTGGTATGAACTTAGCCTTCGATAGTGCACACACTCCTGAGATTGGCTCTTGTTGTCTTTGGCTCCTCCCGCTATTCCTCTAAGTGCCTCCGTTTGCTCAATATTTAAGTGGCAGGTTTAGATGCAGCGGTCCTGGGCACTTAGGTGGTGATGATTTTCAGTAAAAGCTATTGGGTAACATCCACGCGTATCAGCTTCCACAAAGCCTTTATCATGATCTAAGATGCCAGAGAC
Source organism: Bombina bombina (assembly GCF_027579735.1). NCBI lineage: Eukaryota > Metazoa > Chordata > Amphibia > Anura > Bombinatoridae > Bombina > Bombina bombina. The sequence continues at coordinate 219,023,394 of NC_069506.1, forward strand.
TTCTGATGAGGCTGCTCAGGTTCAACGTTCTGGAAGTGCATGTGCTGTGGAAACAACTGGTAATGGTAGATACACTTTCCAGGCTCCCACTGGCTGCTGCTGAAGAATCTTCAACAAAATCAGATGTGAAAGTGTATGTCGATTCAGTTCTGGCATCCAAATCCATTTCATCAGGAAAGCTAGAGCAAATAAGAAAGGAGACACTTTAGATACAGACCTTAAAGAAGTTATTAAGTACATAAAAGAAGGTTGGCCCGAGAGTCGGGCAGCCTCAATGTCTTTAAGTTCTTAAAGTCAGAGAGGTCGCAGCTCAAGGAGCTGGATGGGTTTAGTGCTGTTCCATGACCGCATTGTCATTCCTGTTAGGATTCGGCAGGAGATGTTAAGCAGGATTCATGATGGCCACTTGGGCATTATAAAGTGCAGAGAAGGGCAGCTACGGCGGTATGGTGGCCTGGGATCAGTTCCAACATTGCAAGCCACGTGTCAATATGTGCCTTTTGCCGGGAAAGCCGGCCTACTCAGAGAAGGGAGCCCTTGATTTCTACCCCGCTGCCTGCAGGCCCATTGCAGAAAATAGCTGCAGATTTGTGTGAACTGCATGGGAAGAAGTACCTAGTCGTGATTAACTATTATTCCAGGTAATTTGGAGATTGCACCCTTGAATGAGATCACCAGTCAAGCTGTTATCACTCATCTCAAGAGCTTGTTTGCCTGGTGGGGCATACCAATGGAGTTAGTGAGTGATAACGGAATGCAGTTTGCCTTCATGGAGTTCAGTTCTTTCTGCAGTGAATATGATTTTGTTCATTCTACGTCAAGTCCACATTACCCACAGGCCAATGGAATGGCTGAAAGAGCAGTTCAAACAACAAAGTTTATTTTGATGTAATCTGAGTCGTACCTAGCTCTCTTGGCCTATAGGATGACTCCCATCCAAGCCACAGGTTTTAGCCTGGCACAGCTGATGCTAGGACGTTAGATTTGCACCACTTTACCCTCTGTGGGTGTCTTTCAGCCAACCAGCTGTTATATTGTATCTGGTGCCCTCGGGACAAGGTCCTTAGGAGGGATGAAGAGGCGAAAAGGGGTTACCGATTCTTCTATGACAAAAAACACTCTGTGAGGTCCTTACAGGAGTTGAATGTAGGCCAAAGTGTCAGAGTTGAACTGGATGATGAGAAGAAATGGAAGACGCCTGCTACTGTAATTGGACGCTCTCCAGAACCAAGGTCTTATGTAGTCCTTACTGATGGAGGGACAGTCACACGTCGAAATAAAAGACATCTTCATCCAGTACCTGAGAGTTTGGGACTGGATGCCTCAGAGACACCGTTGGTGGGATCCCCTGTTTTAAGAGGGGTGCCTTTCCCTCAGCAAGATCACAGCGGGGATACTTATTTGCTTCCAGTAGACTTTCAATCACCTTCTTCTGTATCAGAGGACAGTTCATGTAAAATGACGTCAAGGGGAAGAGTGGTGAAACTTCCAGCCCGCTATCGGGATTAGCACTAGTTAGAGCAGTAACCAGAAGAATGGGCAGAATAATCCCATGGTCACTGTGGACTAGGGTATTCAACCCCGATGCAAAAGTCAGGATTGTATATTCTTCTGTTCATATATATTCTTCTATACCTTGTTATTTGTTGTACTCTAAAAAAAAAGTAGGCTTCGTCCTTTGAAAAGGGGGAAGATGTGATGAGAGTGGGAGTGTGATGTCACAGGATGGGGGGCGTGGCTTATAGCCATTATAGTCTGTGTAGCAGTTACTAAATTAGATGTGTTGTGCAAGCTGTATACTTCTATGCTCTGCAACAAAATAGGGTTGTACCTTCTATGCTGTGTCCTGCATCTCATGACAGCTTGCATGAAGGATCTATATATCAATCTCGAGTGATTGTTGATCTTCTTTTTTCACTTAATTATGGTGAATCAATGACGTAAACTCCTTTAAAAAGTAATCCCCTTCCATATATTGATTAACAGTCGCAAATTCATCTTTAACGTGATCATGATACAAAGTCCATAGTTACTGGCCTCATTCACTGCACCGTGCTACCAACTACAATTAAGGATTCATGGGCAAATATAAGTTCAGCTGCTTGAGTCAGTCCACAGGATTTTTTTTTTTTTTGGGGGGGGGGGTACACTTTACCAAAAATTAAAGACACATAAAACCATTTTTTTTTCTTGATTCAGATAGAGTATAACATTTTAAACAACTCTTTCCAATTTTCTTCTATTATCGAATTTTCTTCATTCTCTTTGTGTTCTTTGTTGAACAAGCAGCAAAGCACTACTGGGAGCTAGTTAACACATTGGGTGAGCCAATAACATGTGGCATATATATGCAGCCACCAATCGGCAGCTCCTAAGCGTACCTAGGTATCCTTTTCAACAAGGGATATCAAGTCAACTAAACAAATTAGATAATAAAAGTAAATTGGAAAGTTGTTTAAAATCACATGCTCTATCTGAATCATGAAAGAACAAATGTGGGTTTCATGTACCTTTAATCACATCTCCTTCTATATTTAAACCCATAGGCCATCGTGTTTGCAAAGTAAAAATCAAGAAGGCCTCCCTCCTAAATAGGGCATTCATCCTGTCCTCCCCTCTATTCTTTTTCCATGAAAAAGTGGAGACATTTTTATAATTATGTTTTATAAAAGGCTTAGCTATAACACCATGTTCAGTATCATTGAAGCAGAGGTGCAACCTATGTATTGTTTGTTACTTAATTAAATAATTAGCATATTCCAATCTGCAATTTGTGCAGTGCTGTATATCATAGACTCTTTGAGTTACGCAGGACTGGAAATAATTGCTAGTGCTTAAAAGCCCCAGGCTCTACAAGCCCTTGTGCCACATATATAGTGCCTTGTGCCACATTTATAGTGCCCCTTACATTCTAACCAACTTTTTTTCTGCTTCGGTCTGTACAACATACTAGGGGAAATTATGTTACCCAAAGTCACATTCCTTCTGGTGACAAAATTACGACCATTTCTGACTAAATATTTCAAATCGTCATCGGCTAAAAGTATGGGGAGAATCCTACGTATACGTTGCTTTCTGACAAAAAGTTATCCTCTTAACAATTACATTGTAACTGTAAGAACTGTCCTTTGGCTATACCGTAGCTCATATGGTGGGGGTGACAGCTTTTGTCATGTAGCAGTGCATCCTCTGTAATGGGCTTATTATACATAATGGTTATAACCTTATGTTTAGTACAATCACCTATCAGCATAACATCAAGATAGGGTATCCTCTCTTTGTTGTAAGATGAGGTAAATTCTAATTTGTGAATTCTAAACCAACCGGGTTATTATTTAAAAAACCAACAAAATTATCACTCTTCTCCACAGTATCTTGCCACAAAAATGGCAAATCATCAATATATCTTTTATAGCCAACGACTGAGTCTCGATGGGGGTTCACATCTGAATAGAGTTGGGACAGCTCCCATTAACCCATAAAAAGGTTGGCATATGCTGGGGCAAACTTGGCCCCCATATCTGTCCCACGTCTCTGCATATAGAAAACCTCCTTGAACTCAAAATAGTTGTGTGTAAATTATTAAACTTTAAAGGGACAGTCAAGTCCAAAAAAAACTTTCATGATTTAAATAGGGAATGTAATTTTAAACAACTTTCAATTTACTTCTATCACCAATTTTGCTTTGTTCTCTTCAGATTCTTAGTTGAAAGCTAAACCTAGGAGGTTCATATGCTAATTTATTAGACCTTGAAGACAGCCTCTAATCTGAATGTATTTTGACCACTAGAGGGCATTAGTTCATGTGTTTCATATAGATAACATTGAGCTCATGCACATGAAGTTACCCTGGAGTGAGCACTGATTGGCTAAAATGCAAGTTTGTCAAAAGAACTGAAATAAGGGGGCAGTCTACAGAGGCTTAGATACAAGATAATCACAGAGGTAAAAAGTGTATTTCTATAACAGTGTTGGTTATGCAAAACTGGGGAATGGGTAATAAAGAGATTATCTTTTTTTTTAAACAACAAAAATTCTGGTGTTGACTGTCCCTTTAAGAATACTGAGTTCTTATGTGGGCTAACCCGACGGCATTAAAATCTAAATTGAGAAACGCAATGCATAAAACACATATTTTACATTCCTATGTTCTTCACATAGAAAATAATGTACTTTTTATTGGTAAATATATATTTTTATATACAGGTATATATGATACTGTTCATGTAAAATAGATATCTATACCTACATATCTATAGGAATAGATATGCAGGTATAGGTATATATATATATATATATATATATATATATGTGTGTGTGTATTTATGAATAAAAAGGACATTATCCTGTAAGTGCAGGACATTGGAATGTGAAATATGTACAGTAAATATACAGTAAAACACATATAAACACATAAATACATATGCATACATATATAAGTGCATTGGAGCCTGTTGCAGTCAAGTAGCTGAAAACATGTAAAATATTTTTTATGCAATATTCAAATTTAAAGGGACAGTCTACTCCAGAATTGTTATTGTTTAAAAAGATAGATAATAGATATGCAGGTATATATATATATATATATATATATATATATATAGAAATATGTATTTAAGAATAAAAAGGACATTATCCTGTAAGTGTAGAATATTGGAATGTAAAATATATACAGTAAATATACAGTAAAACACATGTAAACACATAAATACATATGTATACATATATAAACATATATTTATATATAAGTACATTGGATTCCGTTGCAGTCAAGTAGCTGAAAACATGTAAAATATTTTTCATGCAATATTTAAATTTAAAGGGACAGTGTACTCCAGATTTTTTATTGTTTAAAAAGATAGATAATCCCTGTGATGAGAGTGGGAGGTGACATCACCAGATGGGGCGTGGCTAATAGTTATTAGTTACTAAATTAGATGTATTGTACAAGCTGTATACTTCTATGCTCTGCAATAAAATAGTGTTGTACCTTCTATGCTGTGTCCTGCATCTCATGATATGGGGGCATATGTATCAAGCTCCGTATGGAGCTTGAAGCCCCGTGTTTCTGGCGAGCCTGCAGGTACAGCAGTCATGAAGCAGCGGTCACAAAGACCGCTGCTCCATAACCTGTCCGCCTGCTCTGAGCAGGCGGACAGACAACGCCGAAAATCAAACCGATTTAGTACGAGTCTGCAGGGGGCGGCGTTGCACCAGCAGCTCTTGTGAGCTGCTGGTGCAATGCTGAATACAGCGAGCGTATTGCTCGCCGTATTCAGCGAGGTCTGTCGGATCTGATCCTCACTGTCGGATCAGGTGCGACAGACCTTAATAACTAGAGGCCATAGTGTCAGAAGTGCTTGCCTGCGCTTCTGTTTCCTGAGTAATTGAGTAATGATGATGTCGAAGTTTAGCCCACCTGAGCCTTTTGATTTCTGTCAGCCTGCAGCTTGACCCACATGGCGTCAGTGGTTTCAACTCTTCAGGATTGCTTCCAAGCTGGACAAGGAGAGTGGTGAAGTACAAGTTAATTCTCTTTTATACTCTATGGGGAAAGATGTGGAGCCAGTGTTCAATGCCTTTACTTTCCAAGAAGGGGAAGAATTTGACTTTTAAATAGTTATGAACAAACTCAGTGCGATTCATGAGAGGGCTTGTTTTTACAAACTTGCTCAGCGTTTGGGAGAATCTGTGGAGTCATTTGTATACAAATGTATGAACTAGCTGAATTCTGTGAGTTTGGTGTTGCTAAAGAAGAGCGAATCAGAGACAGACTAGTTATAGGAATAGCAGATGCTGAGGTCTCACTGAAGCTACAGTTGGAGGCTGAATTAATGTTAGATGGGGCTATTAGGATGGCTCGCCAGAGTGAACTGGTGAAAAAGCAAAGTGCTGATCTGAGGTCTTAGAGTATTGTTGATGAAGTGCAGCAGTTAAGGAGAGCTGCAGGTGAAAGACACAGTGTGATCGGTAGACCAGGAGCAACAGATAGGCCCAGAAGCAGATGGGCGCAGCAGGTTCGTTGCACGAGGTGTAACCGAACCCCCATAATCAGAATGTCGTATGCCCCGCTAAAGATAAAAGATGTAGAAAGTGTAACCGAATGGGCCATTTTGAAGTGGCGTGTAAAACTGAATACATTAAGAAGATGCAGGTGGATAGTGACCAGGAGGGCCAAGAAGTGTCCTTTGTAGGGTCTGTTTTTGAACGGTCTGGTTCAGACGAAGATTGATGGGTTACCCTTACTGTAATGGAAGCCAAAAGTTCAAGATTGACACGGGAGCAGACATCACTGTTATATCCCTTGCAGCTTTCATAAAACTGCCTCGACATTCTCAGCTGGCTAAAGTTACAACGAAAGTTCATAGTCCTGGTGGCCGCATCGATTGTGCGGCAACATTTCTTGCCAGCTGTGAGTACAAGCAGAGGAAATTCACCATGTGGGTACATGTAATTAGAGATCAGTGTGTTAACAAACTATTAAGCAGGAAAGCAGCCTGTGGTTTGGGCCTGGTCGCCAGAGTGAATGAGATTTTGGAAGACATTTTTGGAGAATTGGGCCTACTGAATTGCAACCCAGTCCGAATATCACTTAAAAGTGATGCAGTCCCATACAGCATTACCACTCCTCATAGAATTCCGTTCCCACTCATGCCTCAAGTGGAGAAGGAACTTCTGCGTATGAAGAATATGGGAGTTATTGAAGAGGTTGTTGAAGCAACTGACTGGTGTGCCCCCATTGTGTCTGTTGCGAAGAAAAACGGGAAGGTACATATCAGTCTAGACTTAAAAAGGCTGAATGAGGCGGTGAAGATATATGTGGTGCCGACGCTTAAAGACATAGCTCCAAAACTGGCTGGGGTGAAGTTTTTCTCTATACCGGATGCTTCCAGCAGCTTCTGACAGATACCTCTAGATCCACAGTTCCGCAAACTGACTACCTTCATTACACCGGTAGATCGGTTTTGCTTCTACAGACTACCCTTTGGGATATCCTCTGCTCCTGAAATCTTTCAAACCATTAGAGAGTCCGGGATTAAATTAAATAAAGAGAAATGCCACTTTAGAAAATCTGAGTTATGTTACTTTGGGCATTTAATCAGTGGAGATGGCATCAAGCCAGACCCTGATAAAATCCTTTCTATTGAACAGATGAAAAGTCCTTCTGATGTACACGAACTGAGACAAATATTGGGCCTTGTGAATTATGTCGGCAGGTTCCTTCCAGAATTATCCACAGTACTACACCCTATCACAGAGTTTTTGATGAAAGATGTTGCCTGGGTCTGGGGTCCTTAACAGGAAGAAGCTTTCATACAGGTCAAGTGCTTGCTGGGGTCTGCCCCAGTGTTAGGGTACTACGACCCTTCTAAAAAGACTGTGGTTAGTGCTGATGCGAGCAGCTATGGGTTAGGGGCCGCCCTCCTGCAACTGAATGAGAATAAACTACAACCCATCAACCTACTGTTCCTGTACACTAATGGCTGCTGAGTTGAAATATGCCCAAATTGAAAAAGAGTGCCTGGCTGCAGTTTGGACCTGTGAGCGCTTCCAGCGTTACCTAGTGGGTTTAGAGAAATTTAGTATGGAGACTGACATAAAACGCTAGTCCCTCTAATCAACTCCTATGATATTGACAAAACACACCTAAGATGCCAGAGACTTCTGATGAGGCTGCTCAGGTTCAATGTTCAGGCAGTGCATGTGCAGGCAAAACAACTGGTAGTGGCAGATACACTTTCCAGGCTCCCGCTGGCTGCTGCTGTAGAATCTTCAACGGAATCATATTTCTCTTTGATTTCTACCCCCTGCCTGCAGGCCTATGGCAGAAAATAGCTGCAGATTTGTGCGAACTGCATGGGAAGAAGTACCTAGTCGTGATTGACTACTATTCCAGGTATTTGGAGATTGCACCCTTTAATGAGATCACCAGTCAAGCCGTTCACTCATCTCAAGAGCTTGTTCGCCCGGTGGGGCATACCAATGGAGTTAGTGAGTGATAACGGAATGCAGTTTGCTTTCATGGAGTTCAGTTCTTTCAGCAGTGAATATGATTTCGTCCATTCTACGTCAAGTCCACATTACCCGCAGGTCAATGGAATGGCTGAAAGGGCAGTTCAAACAACAAAGTTAATTTTGAAGCAATCTGAGCCGTACCTAGCTCTCTTGGTCTAAAGGGCGGCTCCCATCCAAGCCACGGGTTAGAGCAGTGCCCGGAAGAATGGGCAGAATAATCCCATGATCACTGTGGACTAGGGTAGTCTACCCCGATGTTCAAGTCAGGATTGTATTTCTTCTTGTTCATATACTGTATATTCTCTTTAACTTGTTATTTGTTATAAACTAAACAAAACTATTTTTGTATGCTTCTTGTATACCTTGTTATTTGCTTTGTATGCTTTCTCCTTTGAAAAGGGGGAAGATGTGATGAGAGTGGGAGGTGATGTCACCGGATGGGGGCGTGGCATATAGCCGTTATTGTCTATGTCGCAGTTACTAAGTTAGATGTGTTGTACAAGCTGTATACTTCTATGCTCTGCAATAAAATAGTGTTGTAACTTCTATGCTGTGTCCTGCATCTCATGACAATCCCTTTATTACCCATTCCCATTCAGTTTTGCATAACTAGCACAGTTATATTAATATACTTTTTTCTTCTGTGATTACCTTGTATCTAAGCCTCTGCAGACTGCCCCCTTATTTCAGTTCTTTTGACAGAATTGCAGTATAGCCAAACAGTGCCCTTTCATACGTAACTCGACGGGCCTGAGCACAATGTAATCTATTTGTCACACGTGAACTAACACCCTCTAGCTGTGAAAAACTGTCAAATGCATTCAGATAAGAGGCAGCCTTCAAGGGTAACCAATCAATCAAATAATGAAGCAGCAGGCACCAGCTTGAACACTTATATACGTTCCTTTATTAGGTGATAAAATAACATGGAATTAAACGGGTTTTACAAACACAAACCCTTCAGGCAACAACAAAGTGGATGGTGGTACTACATGTACCCTAACGCTAAGGGTTTGTGTTTGTAAAACCCGTTTAATTCCATGATATTTTATCACCTAATAAAGGAACGTATATAAGTGTTCAAGCTGGTGCCTGCTGCTTCATTATTTGATTGATTGGTTATGCTGAGGACATGAGCAAGGCACAGATGAACTTCCTTTGATATCCAGCGGTACATCGTGTCTCCCGAGAAGAACGGCACCTGGGGACGCAAACGGAGTATTCCCCCAGTTCAGCTACACCACTCCCCTCCCCCTGGACATACGTCAGATGCCAACTCACCCAGAACCCGGAAGAGGGTAGAAGTCCTTCTCACACACACACACGCTACATGCCATAGGGACCACGACTACGGAGACCGGTCAAGGGCTGGCCGGCAAACAGACGAGTGTGGACAAATATCCCCAGGACTGGCAGTATGCATCATTTGGAGATAGTAAGTACAATGATCTTACTACATGTGTGACTGATTGTTCTGGCTAAACATAAGTAATATTGAGGAGGGGAGTGTTGAGCTGAAGCCGTAACAGGGGTAAGACATGAAGGCAATACTCATATGAGATATATATATATATATTTATACATGTGTATCACGGACACAGCAGGTGCTACGAATGTCATTTGGTATATTTGGCAGCCTTCAAGGGCTTAGAAATTAGCATATAAATCTACCTAGGTTTAGCTTTCATCAAAGAATATAAAGAAAACACCCCCCCATACAATAACAGACATTTGGTTTTGTAAGATACAACACACAGGTGTCTAGAATCCTGCTCTAAAAGCCCACTGTAATCGCTAACCTTGATCTAAAGTCCAGCCATTAAATCTTAAAAAAAAGTAACATGATAGCCGTTGCAGATATAAAAGTGATTTAGTAAATCATAAAGTACATAAAAATTAATGTATGTTGGTGTTGGCAGATGATCGGAAGGAGCTGAAGAGTAAGGTCACGCAGACTTTTCTCTCTCAGACTCCCAGCAAGAGCCGTTGACAGAGAAAATGTGCCTGGAACCCCTGACTTGGGACAGCTTGCTGAGCACATATCTATCGCTACCGGTGTTTTTTCAGTGTTTGTTCCATCACATTGAGTTGCAGCTTGCAGCATTTTGGAGGGATTGTTGGGACTACTCCTAAAATATGGCTTAAGAGACACTCTTTCCTGGCAAAGAAGTCGTCATATGTAAAGCTATCTCTGTAAAACCTCTTATTGTTTCCCCCTCCCACCAGTGTTGCGAGAGGGGGAACTACTTGCAGCCTGGAGACGAACTGGTCTGTACTGAAGGCATACGAACTATACAGCCCCACATCATACCTTACTGGTTCTTGGCAAGGATCGTTGCAGGAGGATTGGGAGTTTGCGGCCCCAGAAGTCGGAGGTGGTTCCCGGTGATCAAGCAGGTCATTTCTCCCTCCCCACTACAACTGCTGTGTGAAGGGCGGATTGCATAGGATTCTTGCGCCATCGGGAAACCACAAGACCAGCTAGTGTCGCTGACCAAGCAGAACGGCGTCGGAGGCTTTCGTGAGGAGGTAACAAGTGTCCCTAACAGGTAACTCCCCTACCACCGATGCTGCGAGAGGGGGGACCTGGCTATTCTTTGTTGAGAGTATAGGAAGACCTTAGACGGGGGCAAACTGACTGAGACTGGAAACTTGATAGCAGTAAAAAAGAACTGGCTACGCTACAACTGAGTTCTTTCTGCCACTGGAATTTAGACTTCAATAATTAATAAGAGACGCAAAAATCGAAGGAAAAAAAAAAGAAAAAGAAAAGGGGTATAAAGCCATATGAGATACAGCTAACCGGTAGCTAACTATAGAAACTGGTTGGACATTTCCTCGGTTGTACCTTTGTTTTGAGTGCTCCTTTTTCATCCAACAGCTGATTTTAGCTTGCATTTTGGTTCTTCACTATATGTATATGTATTAGATACGTTACTAGGCAGAGATTTTATGTGTAAAGTTAAACTCTGTAAATTTTGATTGGGAAGGCTGCTGAATTGAATTATATGGAACTATTTCTTTTGCCCTTTAATTAGGAAGCTAGTAGCCTCTCCAAAGTTACGGGGGGGAAAAAATAAAAAATTAGAATGCATAATTCTAAAAATTAAATCAAGTCATAAGATAAAAGGATAATTAGTAGCTAAGTATAGAATAAGGGATAAGGTTTTTTTTTGTGTTATGCTTGTTGTTAAGATGATCTAGCACACAACTTTTTTGGTATACTCTAAGGCCTAGATTTAGAGTTCGGCGTTAGCCGTGAAAACCAGCGTTAGAGGCTCCTAACGCTGGTTTCTTACGCACTCCGGTATTTAGAGTTTATTTACCGCGACTCAAAATACACCTAACGCTCAACTTTCTACCGCCACCTCAGACCCAGTAGTAAACATATACCGACAAAAAAAACATCCACGAATCACAAAACAAATATTACACAAAGTACACTTACACTCATACAAACACTACACTATCTTTATTTTTCATATTTATTTTGTTTTCGTTAAAATACAAAGGATTAAAGTTGCGAGATCTCGGGTGTTTGAAATAAATCCACAAAAATCCATTTTCCCATTGACTTACATGGACATACGGGAAAAGACCCTCATATACCTACATCTAACTAATAACATTATCACAAACATACACTCATCGATGCATACAAACAATATACACCACATGACATACACAAAATTTTTATTTATTACAAAAAGAACACGATTTAGTTACTTTTTCACACAAGCTCATGACGTCACTCACTTTACGAGGAAAACCAGTCTTAGAAAAAAAATTTAGAAATCTTTAGAGCCTCCATTGACTTCTATTGGGAAGACGTGCTCGTGCACGCGAAACCCTCATTTCCCTAACGCACGCAAATAGCGTAGACTGAAAAACTCCAAATACCAGCGCTAGAAAAAACATGATTTGATGCGTTAGACCTAGCGATGATAAATAGATCAAGAAATGACTATTTCCCTATGGTGGACTTATGGTTTTTAATTATTAAATATTCACAACACCATAAATTTGTTTCACACTTTTAGATTACATCAACTACAAATCCACATCACTAGTAACACATTATTATTTCAATAAAATTACATTTAAAATTAAAATAAAATTCTATACACATTTCTGGATTCACAAACACTACACAATGGGAAACACCTCTCATTTACCTTTATTATTGCATTTCAGTTATTCAACTCATATGCTTGCAGCAACTGCATATTTACATAGGCTTAACACATAATCACTCATGGATGCACATACATTACTTTTAACATTCACTCATACATGTGCATTCAAATGATGGGGGAAAAACACATTACATTCTCTAGAGGAATCACAAAACACAACATATGGATTTTACAGTACTTTTAACATCATGATTCCATCACCAGAAACCATTAGGAATTACGTACAACAAGAACATCATTACACCAGATTACAGATGTCACTTTATGGGAAGGAACAACAATGCCAGACCGCTATATAGAAGTCAGCATATGTGGGACACAATCACAATATATACGTATATGTACATAACACGCATCACCCATCACGCAACCACAAAGCACACATTTAGATTTTATTCAGCACACAATAACAATGTAGTCAAATACAACAACACAATGAGGATTTCACAACTACATAGGCAGGTTAATAATATCATGACGTCATTAGAAGATTCAACCATACACATCACAGATTCACCACTGTACCGCCCCTTTAGGAACTTTAACACTCAATACTACAATACTACATATACGTAAACAACTGTTTGGAACAGCATTATTATGGAGATTTCAATGGGACAATTAAGAAATATTGTCAGATCGCAAATCACTTATATATATAATACTACAGATGACAGCCGGAAGTTATTCAGTATTAGTGCCATTTTTATGGCACGCATACAATATTGTTAGATCTAAAATCACTTATATATACAATACTACAGATGGCAGACGGGAAGTTCGGAATTATTATTGCGATTTTAAAGGGACGCATACAATATTGACATCTCGGCAATCACTTATATATACAATACTACAGATGACAGCCGGAAGTTCTGATTTTTTATGGCGATTTGAATGGGACGCATACAATATTCACATCTCGGCAATCACTTATATATACAATACTACAGATGACAGCCGGAAGTTATTCCGCATTAGTGCGATTTGAAAGGGACGCATACAATATTGACAGCTCGGCAATCACTTATATATACAATACTACAGATGACAGCCGGAAGTTATTCAGTATTAGTGCGATTTTAAAGGGACGCATACAATATTGACATCTCGGCAATCACTTATATATATATACAATACTACAGATGGCAGACGGGAAGTTCGGAATTATTATTGCGATTTTAAAGGGACGCATACAATATTGACATCTCGGCAATCACTTATATATACAATACTACAGATGACAGCCGGAAGTTCTGATTTTTTATGGCGATTTGAATGGGACGCATACAATATTGACAGCTCGGCAATCACTTATATATACAATACTACAGATGACAGCCGGAAGTTATTCAGTATTAGTGCGATTTTAAAGGGACGCATACAATATTGACTGCTCGGCAATCACTTATATATATATACAATACTACAGATGACAGACGGGAAGTTCGGAATTATTATTGCGATTTTAAAGGGACGCATACAATATTGACATCTCGGCAATCACTTATATATACAATACTACAGATGACAGCCGGAAGTTCTGATTTTTTATGGCGATTTGAATGGGACGCATACAATATTGACAGCTCGGCAATCACTTATATATACAATACTACAGATGACAGCCGGAAGTTATTCAGTATTAGTGCGATTTTAAAGGGACGCATACAGTATTGACAGCTCGGCAATCACTTATATATACAATACTACAGATGACAGCCGGAAGTTATTCAGTATTAGTGCGATTTTAAAGGGACGCATACAATATTGACTGCTCAGCAATCACTTATATATATATACAATACTACAGATGGCAGACGGGAAGTTCGGAATTATTATTGCGATTTTAAAGGGACGCATACAATATTGACATCTCGGCAATCACTTATATATACAATACTACAGATGGCAGACGGGAAGTTCGGAATTATTATTGCGATTTTAAAGGGACGCATACAATATTGACAGCTCGGCAATCACTTATATATATAATACTACAGATGGCAGACGGGAAGTTCTGAATTATTATTGCGATTTTAAAGGGACGCATACAATATTGACAGCTCTGAAATCACTTATATATACAATACTACAGATGTTACTTTATCGTTTACAAACAATGTTGCAGCAACATTGATCGATCACATTCGATGCACATTATACACAACTATGCACTTTCATTCATGTTAGCCTGGACGTGTGCTTGTTACTATAAGATCGCGTTTAAGAAATATTTATTACGCATATGATCAAACATTACAAACATGCACTGTATGTGTGATATTTGACACTTTCACATTGAGAATCATTGTTTGAAACTAACATTTCAGCAAACAACAAATAAACGCCCACTGTGAAAGCATTCGCGCCGCTCACATACAAACAAGTGAATACAATCAGCAATCATTACAAACTCAATACCATTGGACTAATTGTACTATAAATCCCCCAAACAACATGGCCAATGCATCACTTGTGATCCACATCAGATCAAGTGCATACCTTGTTACGCTGTTTTGAAAGATGGATGACGATGACATGGTAGACACTGCTGGTGCTGCTATTGGCGAACTAGCTGTTGGTCGAATCAGGCAGCCTCGGCGGCTCAGACCGAGACGAAGGGGTCGTCTGGTTCGAGGTCCTCGTGTCTACAGGGTGAGACCCACCTTGGAAAACATGAGTGACTTTGAGGTTTTTGATAAGTATCGGCTCGATCGCGAACAGCTCATTGGCCTTTACGATCTTCTTAAACCTCATTTGGAGCCACGTATACAAATAAGGACTGCTGTTCCCCCCATGAGTAAGATGCTAAGCTGTCTATACGTCCTGGCCTCCGGGAGTTTTCAATCCGGAGAACTGTACATGCATGGCCTGGCTCAAGGTACATTCTCTGGGGTGTTTGATAACTTTCTGGACGCCATGGTACGTATCAGTAAGCAATACATAGGATTCCCACAGAATGATGGTGATTGGAGGCGCCTGAAGCGGGAATTCTTTGATATTGCTCAATTGCCCAATGTCTTGGGAGCCATAGATTGTACCCACATTGCGCTGCGTGCTCCAATTGATGACTTGCCCTTCAGAAATCGCAAACATTTTCATAGCCTCAACGTGCAGTATGTTTGTGACGCACGGATGAGGATTATGCATGTGTATGCGAATTTTGGAGGGGCTTGTCATGATGCCCGCATCCTCTCTCTGTCGTCCCTGTGGAGCCAGTTTGAGGAAAGACAAATGCCCCCTGGTTATCTCGTTGGTGAGTATTTGTGCTCAACATGGTTAATAATGTTGACAATTGGCCCTGTATTTTTTAACTGTTAGCGTCATGTTCAGCTATAGGATTAAATTTAACCATTTGTTATTTACCGACGCTAATGTCTATTTTTATTTAAATGCAGATATGTAGCATGTCTTACCTTAAGTGTTCAGATAGAGAATGCAATGTAACCATGTATTTAGCATTTTACACAAGGTTTGTTTTCAGAACAATACGCATATGTAGCATGTCTTAGCTGAAATGGGAAGCTATTATCTCATGCAATTTAACCCTGTCATTGTCTCTTTCTGCTAATGTCTATTTTTATTTAAATGCAGATATGTAGCATGTCTTACCTTAAGTGTTCAGATAGAGAATGCAATGTAACCATGTATTTAGCATTTTACAAAAGGTTTGTTTTCAGAACAATACGCATATGTAGCATGTCTTAGCTGAAATGGGAAGCTATTATCTCATGCAATTTAACCCTGTCATTGTCTCTTTCTGCTAATGTCTATTTTTATTTAAATGCAGATATGTAGCATGTCTTACCTTAAGTGTTCAGATAGAGAATGCAATGTAACCATGTATTTAGCATTTTACACAAGGTCTGTTTTCAGAACAATACGCATATGTAGCATGTCTTAGCTGAAATGGGAAGATACAGAATAATATAGAAATTTTTTTATTGGTATGTTTCTGACAAGTTTTAATATGGATTATGGTTTTTAAATAAAAAAAAATTATACAACAATATACTAGTTTAAGTATTCTGTTTGAATTATGTTCTGTTCAAAATTTATAGGTGATTCTGGGTATATGAGCCGGCCTTGGCTCATTACCCCCTTGCGTAGCCCGACTGATGTGTCTGAGGAGCGCTACAATAGGGCTCATAAGAGAACCAGGGCGGTGGTTGAAAGGATGTTCGGGCTCCTGAAGATGAGATTCAGGTGCCTGGACCGTTCTGGAGGAGCACTCCAGTACAACCCAAAGAAGGTGGCGAAGATCGTTGTAGCCTGTAGCGTCCTGCATAATATTGCACAGCGGGCTGGGATGCTGCAGGCCGTCCCGGTGGACAGAGACCTCCTCAGAGATGAGGAGGATGATCCTGTTCTAGAGGGGGAATTCCAGGACGAGGGACTTGATGTCAGAGCAGACGTCATCAACCACCACTTTAGACGGTAAAGAATAGAAGTTAGACTGTGTAGTATTTTCAATAGATGTGAACTCTAGGGAAATGACAAGTAGAGAATTGTGCAAACATGTTAGTATTGATCAAATGTTAGAATAATTTTTAATTTTCATAATATAGGTGATGCTCTGGGCATTGGGTCCTATAGCGAGTCTTTGCCACCTGGTTTTTAAAGAGGACATCAGATGGTAAGTAGAAATGTTTGGACTGTTGCTGGCATGATTTGTACACAAAAACATCATATGGCATACATTTTAAGAAATAGATTTTTGTTTACACATTACTTAAAATGTACATAATCAGAAAGGGATACTCTAGAATGACTATGGTTCAATGTCACACAGAGGTTTTTTATGCTCAATATGACTCATCTTCACACTTGCTAGAAAATAACACAGGTTCATACACAGGCTTAGTAAGCTAGTGACAGATATTTATTATGAAATGGGGGGTGGGAGAGGGGTACAGAACTGATTCACACACTTGTATGATTTTTTTTTATTAAATTTATTACATTAGGGAGATGACTTAATCTAAAGACTGAAAGGGAACAATTTGAAGCCTGACAGTCAAGATTGCCCAGACTGACAGTGGGGAAAAAGCCAAGATTGAAATTGAAGTATACCAATGGGATCATGTCTGGCATTATCTTTCAATTCTGCTGACCTTGAAAACCATACAAAGACATGTTCACATGGTAAGTGCAAACTATTTGATAGAATAAGGCTGTGGAGACATCCTATTGGAAACACTTAGATGATTTTCTATTTTGTAGATGGTATTTCCCAGTCCTCTATTTAATGAACTGATGAATAAGACACCTATTGAAGATCAACTGTTTACCCCTGAATTGACTTTCAAAGACCATGCATTATCCAGGTTGGTGCATGCTAGTTAAGAATCACATGAAGAATGTTGATTATTGTTAGCTTACATACATTAGTCATACTTATTTCATCATTAGATATTTAGGGATCACAATCAGAAAAAGGAATACATATTATAGTTGATATAGAGGTATTTGAATGGACATGAAATATTAGATTTATGTTCAGCATACATATATTGTTGAAATGTGATATACATTATTATGTATAATTTGAATTTTGGATATTTAAATAGAATTTTTAATCAACAATATAATGGTGTATGTATTTCATTAATTTTAAATCAATTTAATGATTATCTTTAAAAAATGTTGATCAAAGTTAGAGCATAGACACCATATGATTTTAAATGTATTTTATGAATATTTGACAACGTGTGTATTAACTTTGTTCCATTTTTATTATTTTTCTTTTCAGATTGGCATCTGATGACTTCCAGGAATATTTAATTTTTTTCGATTAATTATATTTTGACATGTTAATACTAAACATTTTATTATTAAATACATTATTTTGAACAGATTCTACTAAATATCAATATAATCTGTAAATAAATCAAACTTGGACTCCCATGACTGGTAGTTGGCTATTTGACAAGCACATGCATAAGATAAAATAATGCTTTAATATTAGAAAATAAAATGCTTCCGAGAATATAAATATATATTTTATAACATTAATTGGGGAGTCAGATTCTTCAATGCTTTTATATTGAAAATGTATATATTACAATTATTTAGGATATGTAGTAAAATATTTTTTTTTTTAACATATAATAAGGTGAAGTGGTTCAATTACATGAAAGTGACAGTGTTGTTGAATGTAAAAATAATTGTATAAGATCATGTATCTTCCTTAGGTATCTAAAAAAATTAATAGAAATTATTTAAATTATTACATTTATGAATGGTAGGTCATTTAACTTGATAATTTTTAAAAATTAGTTATTGGATGCCAGGTTAATCTATGTAATTTTCTAGTGGAGTCATTTAACTATACTTAGTAATATTATGTATTTATTACAATCTTACCTCTTGGGTTAGACATCAAATATCTATATAGAATGTAAATTCCCCTTTTGTTTATTTTGTCAATGTTAAATAAAAATACCAAATGTTTGGGTCCTTAAAGGGACAATCACAAAGTATATTTTGTATAGATTTTTAAAAATATCATACAAGAATTTAAACATATATTTAGAAAGTACTATAGAATTACATTCAGTCTTTAAATATACTTGTTTTATAAAAAAAAAATGCACATATCTTAGTCAATGATATAAGGCATCTATATGCAAACAACAATCAGCATCAAAATAGCCTATGTAGAGATGTATTTAATCCAAGAATATATATAATTACAATATAATGATTGAATAACAAAACATATTAAGTTGTTCAAATATAAGAATATTATACAAAATGCATACATAACATATAGCTTAATGTCCCTCTACGCTGAAGGCTAAAAAAGACATCATTTAATAAATATATTTCAGTCAGTGTGTAAAACAATCTAGAATTTAATCTTAATTTGCTTTACTCATATGTTAGACTCATTTAGCAAAAGGAAGGTGCCTAGGTTTATGATATTTTAAGCATTATTGTGAAATGTTTATTTAAAGGGACATGAACTCAAAATATACTTAAAGGTAGACAGTTAAAAAATTAATGATTTATACATTCTGAATGAGTATTCTATTGGAATCAACTTTAAAACTTGTCTCATATTATGAATGCTCATTGTGATGTTGCTATCATTACTTTAAAAATAAGGCAGTAAATAGCTAATTTATTTGCTTCAGTACTCTGGACAGAACTTGATTGTTTGGAATAATTGATGCAACAATCGTCAAGGACAACCCATGTTTTTATAAAACAATTGTCCGTAATATAAAATATCATTATTGATTTGCAAAGAAACATAACAAGATAACTGTTAAAATTTGATAATCTGATTAAAGAATAAAGTTGATTAACATTTCATGCTCAATCACCAATGCTAAATTTGTTTGGACAGTGTCCCTTTAAGAGATTTAAAGAGTGTATTTACTTATCTTGATATCTTCACATACTTTGCTTGAAAAGCATATCGAGATCGGCTCAGTAGATGAAGATTGGTGGATGCACAGAGATGCCTTATGTGATTGTCTCAACCATGTGCATTTAAATTTCTTATGTTGAGGATATCTAAATACTAATGGAAAATGATTCACATTTTAAAGTCTAAACAATCTTCTATCTCTACAGATCATTTGATACAATTGTTTGTAATGTCTCTTTAAAACTAAAGACGCCATTGCACAATAACATATATGAGCACTTCAGACAAATACAAGCTCGAGGTTTATTTGCGAATAACAAAGCTGTAGTTTAATATTTATAAACAGATTATCCAAGTTACTGACATTCTAACCTGAATTTTAACATTAATAAATATTGCGTGGGAAACGCATCTTGAAACACCAGATTAGCATCTTTAAACATTAGAGTCTAATGTCACGCAATAGCACACAATCAATGTGCATTATAAAGACATTTAATAGAGCAATGTCAATACTTCACAATAAATGTATTTAAAGAACAATAAAGACATACAATATGAAATGTGTATTTGTATTAAAGAAACAGACCGTTATTAAACCGAGAAATGTCGACAACATTAATAATGTGACAGTATTAGATTTTAAAGAGTATTTAATCATTAATATTTAACGGATCACGGATATTAAATCTGCGTCACACATATCCGCATGACAGGCCCATGAGTTACAAATAAGTATACATGAAAAATGAAGTTACAGCACCACCATGAGGTATGTGTAAGGAAGTTACTAAGATATGAAACATTAAGGAACGGCCAATCAGAGTTCATCACACAAACACAACTTGAGTCAGGATGGTCTCACACACATTCTAACAATATTTCAAACTTTTATCCAATCAGATGTACAGATAAATTGTCCCATGGTGCATCTCATGTTTACTTCACCATATAAAAGTCCATTACACGTTGCCATCTTTGTCAGTTCTCTAATGCCTGCTGGTGTATTTGTTTTTATATATTAAATATATATTATATATACGCAACTCGGCAGGCATGTCAGTTCCCAGGTTCACCAAGGAGGAGAGCGCTGCACTGGTCCACGCCGTCAAGGACTTTTATCCCCAGCTGTTTGGGAACAAGAGGAGGTTGACAGATGCGCACGTTAAGAAGGCCCTCTGGGAGTCTATCACCAATGCGGTTAGATTGGTGTGTGACGTCCAGAGGACCCAGGATCAGATTATGAGGAGATTCGGAGATATGAGGTTGCGTTTATCGAAAAAAGTAAACCTCATAAGGGACTGGGTACAAGCCCGTAAAAGAGGTGGCAAAAGAGAGGCCCCGCGGAAACTGTACCTACTCCCTTATGAGGTGACTTTATGCGAGCTCCTCAATCTCCGGGTCCCCAAAAGATTTAGATCCTCGCCATCCTCGGCCTCCTCTTCTTCCCTCCCAGCTGCGGGATCTGAAAGTCCTGACGCGGGGGACAGGGCAGATGCTTCTCCGTCCGGTGGCCTGGGAGGAGATGATAGAGAATCTGAACCAGGTAATTATCCAACTTCATATAATATTCTTATTTTTTTTATTATCCAAAAATGTGTATATAGTCAGATACTAAACCTATACAGATCTCACAACATACACTACATATGATGTTTAGATATCTGATTTTAGATTATTGACACATGAAATAGGAATGATGTTTCTTGCGCTCTACAGAATATGCGTCACAGAGCGGAAATGTAATTTCTCATCCACGTTAACATGGGTTTGCGGAAAGTGGCATTGCTTTATACATATTGGTGAAATGACGGATGCGTAATTCCGCTTGGAATCATTGCGCAATGATCGCGAAAATGGCATTTCTCATCCACGTTAACATGGGTTTGCGGAAAGTGGCATTGCTTTATACATGTTGTTAAAAATTAAATGGGAATTCTTAGATTAGTGAAGAATACAGTATTCTTATTTTCAATATTATAGCTAATAAAAAACCAATAATACAAAACAATTATAACATATGGCCATCAATTGATGATTATGTAATAACAAGCAGATATTCTTAAAGATACAGTAAACAACACAACTGATTGAAAATAAGAGTCCAGGATATATTTTTAATTAATTTAATTGAGGAAACTATTAACTCATGGGACTACCAAAGGATTAATATTTTTCAATTGATTTGTTATTAATGTAAATTTTTTAAACATGGCATGATTAGTATTAATGATATGCAATCCTCATTTAATATATTACAGATATGGATGTGGCTGCTGGATCCTCAAGCCAGGGCTTGTCACAGTATGGTATGTCTCTTTTTAATTGACATTTGTCTTAGAAACATGGACTGAACATTACATACTAAATACACATTGTTCAATATTTAGATGTAATGTCTATTTAATAGATGAAAATTAAATAATTATTCGGATATCCTTAAATAACATATTACATTTTAATTGCATGCTCAATACCATTCATGACATCAACATATGGAGTAGATAATTCATTAACAACAACATTGTGGAATCAATTTAATTTTACATTAAAGGGATACTGAGCTACAATTATTAATATTGTCATTCAGATACAGTATGCAATATTAATAAACACAAAAATATAATACTATCATCATATGTGACATATTCTATTGCTAAATGTATTGTAAAATAAAGAAAGTACGTTTATGTGCATCTAAATTTTGGTTGACCAACCTGGGTTTTTATTGATGATTGGTGGATACCTTCAACAAACAATATTTATTGAATCCAATATTCCTTATCTGCCTTTAAGATTAATATCGAGCAACATTCTAATTATAATAGGAGTCAATGTTAAATCATTTTTTACAGTTTGAACATAGAAATCAATTATTTAAATTAATCATGTCAGTGTCCCTTTAAGACAAAATAGATTCATTCATCTTTACATTCTTTTTATTAAAAACTATTGATATATAAATCACATTCTCTGTTGGAGTTACTTTATAGATATCTGCATACTCTAACAGCACCATGATTACATATTTGTAATAATCAATTTTGTTTTGTATTGTGATAAATATGTGTTGTGTCCTAAACAAGATTACTGTACATTTCAAAAATGGCTCGATGTGACACATGTGTTTGTTTAGATTTGTCAACAGATGCTACTCAATATGTGGTTTGTGTGTATTCTTGTAACTTCTTAAGGACATATGACGGAATTATTCCGTCATAAAACAATTGAGCAAAGTGAAAGGCGTGTCCTTAAAGGGTTAAGAACATTGATCATTGGGTATATTTAGATATGCAATAGCAGCATCTGAGATGACTTTGATGTCTAATGTAGTCTGACATTAAACATATGTTCAATACAGATATTTTTACAGAATCCCCTTGATTCAATCAAGCATTTTCTGGTGTAATGACTGCTCTATTCTTCACATTTTAAAGTTGATTAATGTTAAAATTCTAGACAGATGTGATTTAGTGATATCCCAAATGTGTTTAATAATATATATCTATATCATTCATAGAGAGAGTTGGTGTGGTGAGCCCACAGGAATCCAGCAGTGACATAGAGACGCCTTTGCGGTCTCCTGGTAAGTCCATTGACTCATTTATATGTAATTGAAGGTGTATTGCTAATCAATATTATGATCATGATTCTGATGAAGCATAACATTATAAAAATTCAAAATATTTATCTTCTGATTATATATTAATTTATTTTTCATATTGAACGATTAATAATTTCTACTTTATTAGTCTACACATTTGTTATTCATAAGATGTATAACATATGTTTGTTTCCATTAGATTTTTTGACAACAGTCATCAAGTGATACACACATGAGAAATCTTCAATGTTCTATGTACTATGCTTTTATGAATTTAACATTAATACAAACAATACATTAAAATTAATATTCATTGACAATAACAAATCTATTGTCATTTGTATGCTCCATCAAAATGATGTAAATCATAACTTTGTGTGTGTATATCTTTAATGCAACATTGATGTGCGTATTTGAGCAACAGTAACATATGTTATAATATCTGATCTTAACGTGTACACAACATGTTATGTTTTACAGAGATTGCTGTCACATGTGGGACGGAGGAGGAAGAGGCTGCCTTGGAGTCTGATGGTATGTTAAATATATCTATCATGTTTCCAACATGTTTTTTTTTTGGAAATCATTTTATTGAAGACATTAAAAGTCTACAGCTTTTGCCCTTTAAAAAGGAATATTATTTGTCTGTTCAAATACACTACTGCCCCCTTTCTATATCAGGCAGCATGAAATTCTGCTTGTATATTTATTTTGAAAAATTTCTAATTCATGCCATCATTATGTCACATGCATATTCCATGCCAAAAAACAATAATAAGGTTCAAATTGTACAGACAGTCATTGATATTCATCTGAGTGCCTATATACATACCATATCCTCATTTCAGAATTGTTTAAAAATTCAAACACACTTCGAAGTATATTGAAAACATAATCAATTTGAAATGCGTTGATTTGATGTCAGGATGTATGAGATGTTAATATATTTTCTTTACATTTTCAGATGGATCCACCACTTCTGGTCATCTGGTTTCCGCCCCTGCCCAGTCACAGACCCCTCCCCAGGCACACACCCCTGACCATGGCCACACCCATGCACAGACCCAGAACCCTGCCCATGACCAAACTCATGACCATGCCCAGACCACTGCCAGCCCTTCACATATTTCATATCCTGTCCATCCCAAAAAACGCCCATACACCCCCCTTCGCCGCTCTCCCCGTATTCTGGCCCGTACAGCTGCCCAGACCCAAACTCCCCACTCCCCAGCTGTACGGCCTACCCCGGAGCGGCAGCTCAGCCCTCCCCAAGCCATTCACATCCCTCCCCAAGCCAATCCCATCCCTCCCCCCTGTCTCAACCTTCATTGTCCTGGGTGTCAGATTGTCCTTCCCAGGCACAGCTGTAAGTATCATTCTAAATACACTTTATAAGATACTTAAAGGTACAGTGAAGTTAAATTTGTTAAATTGTGATTCAAATCCAGCATGCAATGTTAATCAAATTTATAATTTCATACTCTTATTAATTATTCGTCATTCTCTTGATATATTTTTGTAAAAAAAGTAATTACTATAATTAGTTTAAACAATAAAATAAATCTGGCCATCATTTCTTTATTGTTGGATGAATGTATCCATCAACCAGCATGCACAAACAAAGTTGATAAACAAATATTTGCTTCCATAAAAAGCAACATTCTTGCTTTCAAAATATAGCTTGAGAATTAAAACATATAATGAATATGTGTAATTTATAAAGATTTGTCATGTCATGCTCTATCTGAATGAGTCCATTAAATATTTAGGTTCAGTGTCCCTTTAATTGGATATCACTACATATACCAATCACCACTACTTGGATCCAAAATTTTATGTACAAATGTGGATACATTATCTCTTGTCTAACCCAGTGGGAATGTAATTTCTTCTGGTTGCTATGTTTACACAGCTTGTCCTCAATGCAAAAATGTTTAAGGATAGGTGTGCCTACCACAGTCTAAATTTAATTTTTAAATTTCTGATGTAAGTACAATGTAAATCCTTTAACAAGATTTGATACACTCAAGCTGTATAAGTGGATCATCTAAAACCAATTAAAGGGGACAACATGTTTGAGTAACATGTCCCTTTAATGATTTCTGTCTGTCTGAATAACCTAATTCATGTGTAAAGAATAAATGTAAACTAATTAATGTAAATAATTATTTGTCTTTATGATGACAATGTATGTATTAAAATTTTTAGTCTGTTGTGTAATTATCCTTAATATTTAATTTTATTTTATTTTAGGCTGTGACTCAGCATGGCTCATGCTAGAAGGGATAGCAAGAGTAGAGCAGGCCGTGTTGAGGAACGCAGCTGTCCTGAGAGGGATGAACGACACCATGCAGGCCCAGCTCCGGGTTCAGGACTTGACTCTGCGTGAAATTATGCAATTACGTTCAAGGCCTGAATCTGGAGCTGGACATGCACAGGACAATGAAGAGGATGACCAGTAAGTGGAGGATCTGGATATGCTCCATGGTGGCAGATAAGAATCCTCCGTCCACATGTTGAATTTTTATTGTTAGTGTTGCCATTTGGCCTTTTTTTCTGTTTATTGTTGTGCCTGTTGCACTCTTTTACCTTGTCATATGTCTCCAATGGGGCTATGCTGGCCCTTGGCAACTCTCTTCATGGACTGTGATGCACTGTGTTACCTTGCCATGTGTCTCCAATGGGGCTATGCTGGCCCTTGGCAACTCTCTTCATGGACTGTGATGCACTGTGTTACCTTGCCATGTGTCTCCAATGGGGCTATGCTGGCTCTTGGCAACTCTCTTCATGGACTGTGATGCACTGTGTTACCTTGTCATGTGTCTCCAATGGGGCTATGCTGGCCCTTGGCAACTCTCTTCATGGACTGTGATGCACTGTGTTACCTTGCCATGTGTCTCCAATGGGGCTATGCTGGCTCTTGGCAACTCTCTTCATGGACTGTGATGCACTGTGTTACCTTGCCATGTGTCTCCAATGGGGCTATGCTGGCTCTTGCCAACTCTCTTCATGGACTGTGATGCACTGTGTTACCTTGTCATATGTCTCCAATGGGGCTATGCTGGCCCTTGGCAACTCTCTTCATGGACTGTGATGCACTGTGTTACCTTGCCATGTGTCTCCAATGGGGCTATGCTGGCTCTTGCCAACTCTCTTCATGGACTGTGATGCACTGTGTTACCTTGTCATATGTCTCCAATGGGGCTATGCTGGCCCTTGGCAACTCTCTTCATGGACTGTGATGCACTGTGTTACCTTGCCATGTGTCTCCAATGGGGCTATGCTGGCTCTTGCCAACTCTCTTCATGGACTGTGATGCACTGTGTTACCTTGTCATATGTCTCCAATGGGGCTATGCTGGCCCTTGGCAACTCTCTTCATGGACTGTGATGCACTGTGTTACCTTGCCATGTGTCTCCAATGGGGCTATGCTGGCCCTTGGCAACTCTCTTCATGGACTGTGATGCACTGTGTTACCTTGTCATATGGCTCATAGATTCCTTATTTTTACAAGATTATTTATAAACGTTGTGTATGTTTTCTTACATACTAATAAAATACATTTTATTTCACAAATAATTGTCCTCATTCTTCCTGTTATTTTTTGAAAGCTCTAGTTTATGTTGTTGATCCTTAAAGGGACCTACCAAATATATTTGTTATACTGAAATCATATATGTAAGACAATAGTAAATGACTTTAAGATTAACATCTCCAATGTAATCTTATTATTTGTCTTTATATTATTTTCTCTTAGCTCTATCATTGCCTGATTATGATTAGCAGAGTAATTTCTTTATATATGTATATATAGATTGGTATTTGTGTATATATGTATATTTAAATGTTCAGATCCATGTGTGTATTTAGAAAGTCTGCATGAATTGATGCACCTTTACCAAATGATCTGAGTATTGATAAAATGATATAATCCCTGTAAAGTCTTCATTTTATTGAAATAGTATTGACTATGTGTATGCTCTTTTTAAAAACAAAATAATGTCCCTTTAAGTGATGTTGATCACAATTGTTAATGAATGTATTTCCATTTGTAAAGCGTTTTTGTCCTTTTTACAAGAACAAAGACATATAATTTTATTAATAAACAATCTTATTGTAATGTTGACAGCACCTGTATTTCATTTTCAAATCTATATTAGTGTAAAGGTGTAACCAAATAAATCTCTGTGTGTAATGCAAATAATTTAGATGATGAATATTAGTTAACTAATATGTTAACAAAATACATCTCCTCCCATATATGGCTATAGGTAGGCTGACAATAATTAAACCTGAATAAATGACACGTTTAATCAATACATGTATAACTATTGTTATTCAACAACAATCCAAACATATCTTAAAACATCAATGGCATATGTATTTCTCATGTGTATCTTTTAAATGTTAAAGATATACACCATAGCTATAGTTCAAGGTACAGTCAAGTCCGAAAAGATGATTCAGGATTTGTTGTCATTCCTAGATAGCAATCTACACACATACTAGTTCCTAAAATATAAATACGTTTCTTAGTGATATGCCAAGCTGTCACTGAGTCCTTGTATTGTCAGCGGTTTTTCAGCGATCTCGGATGCGCCATGTTGCTTAAGACGTCACCTGCCAGGCTGTCCAATGATTCCTTGTATTGACTGACGTTCTTACGTGATCAGGAATATGCCTTTTATTGGATTGCGTTTTGACGCGATCAAGGATGCGCCTTTTATTTTGGGCGTTCTTACGTGATCAATAATGTGCCTTTCATTGGATGGCGTTCTTACGTGATCAAGGAAGCGCGATGTTAAGACGGCACATGTAAAGGTAAAAAAACGTATGATTGGATTACGTAGTCCCGCAATATTTGTGCACGTTAAAAACGTTTGTGACTGCATCCAATTTTAAAAAGCTTGCGAATATGTATTATTTGCATCATGTTACATTGTTGACCCGTAGCTGATAAAGACCACCACATTCTCTTTTGCTGTATGTCTGGTTGAATCAACGAACTAAAGAAAAATGTTTTCATGCATAGGATATTTCTAGGCAAGTGCAAATCTCTACAGTCCATGTTTAATATGTTTGTCAACAATATGTTCCTTTTTCTTAAAAAATTAATGTTGTGTTTAATGTTGAATATATCTAATTAATAAATAAGCGCTATTGTGTTTGAATAAAGTAATCAATATGCATTTATCTTTATCATATGCTAAATATATGATGCCGACTTCTTCTAAATGTAATTTCGTTGTATATTTTATTAAAGGTTCATTAGACACTCACATTATAAATCAAAAGCTTGGATTTTGTCTCTAGTTAGATAGTCCATTGTTTAACCAATACGTTTATTTTTTCTTCTGTTCTAAGAAAATGTAAGTAATTTTCTTACTCCTCGCAAAGCCTCTGAGTTTCATGTGAGTACATTCTCCAGCTTTCTCCAGTTTGTGTAAAGGGTCTTTTCATATGTTAATGATGGTGTATTGTGTTGTTTTACGGTTGTAATGGGGGTTTCGTCTATATTTTCAATATAGCTAACCCTATTTTATTTTCAAGTGTTTGAAGCTTTTTAAGATTGATATCAGTATATGTTAATCTTGTTGTTTGTAGTAGTGTCTATTACATACAGTTATGTTAAAAATATAGGATACTGTCCCTTGAATGCAAATGTTGTTTTTTGTATCATGTATGAGATCCACATAGTTTAATCTTCAAATATATTATTGTTAGCATATTTTCACCCCCCCCCCTCCTAAAAGGACTTTAAACCATATTCATTGTTAAATAAAAATGTCTTTACAATAAAATATTAACACAATAATGTCTCTTAAAGAAAATAGACTTTATTTAACACGTCAATATAAATGTGATTTCAATTTTTTTTTATTTGACAAAGTACATGTAGATATACCAACAAGTTTAAAATATGTGTTAGCATATGTAATGTTGTTAAAGGGACAGTTTAGAAAATATATAATGTTTGTCATTATTCTAAAAGTCAATTCTGTAATATCAAGGATATCAAATGTTTCTCAACAATTGAACATTTGTCTGGGTTTATTTAAATTTGCTATCTAAACTTATGAGGTTGGTGTGCTCATTTCTTCCATCTTGAAGAGTGCTTGTAATCATTATACAATTTGAGCACTAGAGGGCATTTTGATAGCATTTGTATATGTAAAACCTTGGGCACATACAGCATATTATTGACCATGTATTGATCATTGATATCTAAAATGTTGTTATGTCAGAACAACAAATAAGTGGTCATTTTTCATAGTCATAGATACAAGGGTAAGCACATAAGTCACACATGTATTTCTCCATGTTTTGTTGTTTCAAACTTTATAATGCGTAATACAGTGTTTTCTTTGTAATCAATAATTTTCTGACTGTCCCTTTAAGCTGTGTTATTGGCATTCAAACAGTAATATGCCATCATGTTATGGTAATTGAGTTAGCGATTGGGGAAACAGTTTGGACATCACATCACAGAAACCAATCAATATCATGAACAAGGATAGGTATGTGATGATGTGGTTTTCACACACTTATAACCCACACTCTGCAAACAATCTGCCTCCATGGACCCGGCCCCATAGAAGTCGATTATATACAGAGTGTGGTCCACAAGTGTATGAAAACCACATCATCACATACCTATCCATTACACATTAAATTAAAAAAAGCAGTGAAGATGAAAAAAATACTTACTTCCTCTTCCTTCCCCTCTTCCCACGGGGCTGAGGCTCTGGGAGAGGCAACTGCCGACTCCGAAGAGTCCTCCTTGGAGCTGTTGTGGGAGGAGTGGAAGGAAGAGTACTGGGACGACCAAGGTGAGGAGTAGATGGCTGGGGAGGAGAAGATGGATGAGGAGGAGAAGATGGCTGAGGAGGATGAGTAGATGGCTGAGGAGGAGGAGGAGTAGATGGCTGAGGAGGAGGAGTAGATGGCTGAGGAGGATGAGATGGGCCGGCAGGAGGAGATGGCCCAGCAGCAAGAGGCCCAGCAACAAGAGGCACAGCAACAGGAGGTAGACCAGCATGCGCCTCCCGGAAAAAAGTGAACATTTGTTGATGAAGATTAAATATTCTTGTTTGGCCTTCTTCTATTCTATTCAGTATGTTGATGATTTCATTTTGGCCTTGAATAATCTGATTTTGGCCATCAAGTATTCTGTGTCGTCCTTCTATATTTTCTATCCGGGAGGTACGCATCTGGTCTATGTACTCCAGTAGAACCCGCACCTCCGCTATTTCCTCTTGTTGTGCATGTTGAACCCGTGCACGGCGGGGTGCCCGTGCACGGCGGAGTGCGGGTCTTTGAGGGACCTCGGGTTACGCGGGTTCTGCGGGTTCCTCCTGTGCTTCCGGGGCCTCTTGATCATCTCCCGTGCGCTGTTCGTCACGGGGGGCCTCTTCCCTCCGAAGTGGAAATTCCTCACCACCACTCTCATCCCGGGGAGATGCAGGAGGCTGTGCTGCCTCGTCCCCAGACTCTGTATATAAAAAAAATGAAAAAAAAAATGTATATATTAGCATATTTGCAAATAAAGGTTTAAATGACTTAGCTTACGATACAATTACAAATGCAGAATCATTAATCCACTTTGAAATCTAACAAACAATCAATACTATTTCCGCTTTTTCTAAACCGTGTTTGTGATATCTCTGGTCAATGTGAATGTTTTTGCTTTTTTTTTCAGTCTGTTTAAATGCACACCTAACCTATAGCCTAGATACTGATGTAACCGCAAAGTAATAGAATGCGTGTAAACAACGTTATAGCATTAATCTGATCCTTAACACATGAAACCCAATGTTTTATCTTTCATGATTTAGAAGCATACATTTTGTATCAACTTTCGAATGTACTTTTCTTATCTAATTCGCTTCATTCTCTGGATATTCTTTGCTGAAAAGCATATCTAAATATGCTTATAAGATGCTGATTGTTAGCTGAATATAGCTGCCTCCTGTGATTGTTTCACCGTGTGCATGGCTATTTCTTCATTAAAATATATCTCAAGAATGAATCAAATGAGGTAATATAAGTACATTTGAATGTTTTGTCAAATTGTATTCGCTACCTCAATCATGAAAGTAAATGTTTGCGTATAGTGTCCCTTGAAATACATTTGTATGTGAAATTATTGTTCAATAAGCTTACCGTCAGATGAGAGTGGCAGGTTCCCGGTATCGATTCCTCCGATACCGACTACTTCCACCTCGGAGATGCTGGGACGCAACATTTCCTCCCATCGGCAGTAGTCCATTTCAATGGCAGGGCCGCCACCGGTCCCTGCGGCATGTCGGGCCTCCAGGCTTAACTTTTTTTTCAGTTCAAGTTTACAGTCCCGGTACCGATGTTTGATAGAATCCATATCGCGGTTCCGGCCACCCACTGCATTGACTGCATTCCTAATCTCGTTCCAGAGCCTCCTCCTGTCAGTCGGGGTGGTCTTTTGGTGCTGCAGCATCCTATGCCTGGCCATATAGGCCTCTACGAGGGCCTCCTTCTCCTCCATCGAAAACCTCGCCTCCCTGGTCGCCTTGGCCTTCCCCTGTGATGATGCCCTCTGTTTCCCGGACTGTGAAGCCCTACTCTGACCGCCACTGGGCCCAGCCACTTGGTCATCTTGAACCAAGTGGCTGGGTCCACCCACCGCTTCCACCCCCGCTTCCTGCCCCCCTTCCTGCCCTGTTCCTCTCCCCCTCCCTCTACTCCCCCCTCTACCTGTCCCCTGCCTGGCCTCCATCTCTTCCCTAAACTAAACCCCAAATAATCAAACAAAAAGTGAGTGTGATGAAATTAAAGGGGGTCAAAATAAAGAACTAAAAAGACAAAAAAGGTGCTTAAAGTGTGAGAGGGATGTAAAAAACAAAGAGGGTAAGGAGTCTTTAAATAAATGAAAAGAATAAGACTAAAAGGAGGATATGTAAACTAAATGTAACTAGGGGATGGGTATGGGATGGGTATGGGGTATGGGATAAGAGTAAATGGGATGAAAGGGAATGGGACTACAAGGAATGGGGTATGGAGTGTAGTATGAGGGGGTAGGGGGTATGGAGTGTATGTAGTGTTATTGATAAGTGTATGTATGTATTGAATGTGTTTGCGTGTAAATGTGTTAAGTGTACAGAAAAATCACTCGCTCGCTAACTCACACTACTTCTAATTCTCACTAACAAACACTCCCACTAACGCTCACTAACTACCACTAACTGACGCTCCCACTAACAACTCTCACTAATAACTCCCACTAACTCACTCACGCTCCCACTAACAGACTCTCTCCCACTCCCACTAACTACCACTAACTCACTCACTCTCTCACGCTAACACTACCAACTGACTCTCTCACGCTAACACTAACTCTCAAAAATTCGCAAACTCTCTATTCTTAAACCTCCAATCTCCAAAGACCCAACAGCAACACAGTCAAAGAAGCCATGCTTGTGTGGTGCTTATATACCCTGTGTAAATATTTAATGATGTACCTATTTGCGTTGTAAATAGTGTTCAGGTGTGCTTTATTAGCAATTAATATTATTGCAATGTGTATTAGGTGTGTGAATTTGCGCATGCTCATTTTGAGTTGGTATTTGTGGAATGTGTAGAATGCGATGATGTCATAGTGGTCGTTTTCTCTAACATTGTCCAATAGTATTCTTTTTAAATGTGATTTTGCGATGGTGTGTTCTTTGTGAAGTGTTGTATATGTATGTTTGTCCTAATATATAGTGATATTGAATACGATCTTTTTTCTAGTGTATGTATATCATTTTTAATCCTTGTTGTTATTTAGCGATTTTCCGCATCTTAAAGTATATGCGTATTCCCCGTATAAAATTTTATTAAAACATCCCCCGCTTGTGAATGTGTAATGCTTGTGTGATTTGTTGATTGATTGTTGTTGTGACATTTGCGGCGTGTTATTGTTGTGCATGATGTGGTATGCGTCATATGACTGAGCTGTGCGTATTCTCGCGAGATCGAGTGTTAGGTGAAAAAAGCTATTTTTTTGCTTTCCCATTGATCTCTATGGGAGACTGTCTTACGCGGGCAGTATTACGCGTGTGACATACACGCGTTAGGAGCATCGTTAGATGGTCTTATTTTAACTCTAAATACCGGAGTCAAACAATGCCGTGCGTTAGACATAAACACGCGTGGCGTTAACAGCCCTTTTACCGCCGAACTCTAAATCTAGGCCTTAGGGTGCTGTTTTGAGCTGCTCCTATAATTGTGTAAGATACTATAAAGTATTGAAGTTTCTATGATACTTGGGCAAAGTTTAAATTGCTAAGCCTTTACTAGTACACTCTTAAAAAAGGGAAAAGGAGGTAGAAAAGGAGAGGGAGGAGGAGAGGGGGGAAGGGAAAGAAGCAGAAAAAATAATTCTTACAGCTATGCTGCTCCCATACCTAATTAACTGTGCATAAGGCTAACTCACCTAGGGAAGACTGTTTTTACAGGTTTGTATTGCTATTGACATAATTGTTTCTATAGTAAATTGAGCCCAAGGTAGTAACTTTAGCATGGATGATAATATTATATCTAAAATAACTTTACAAAATTTGTGCTAGAGCAGGAAAGTCTTTCAGTAATTGTTAGGTTCTGGTAAATATCTTTTATACCTGCCGAGTGGGGGGAATTTCATTGTTTTGCCCTTCCAAGATTATTATGTAAATTGTTTTTATCTGAAATGATGCACACACAAGTAATTGTGAATTAAAGTACTAGAGGCATGGCGGATTGAACTTGTAATACATATTCTGCAAGACTATTGGGCCAGACGAAACAAGAGTTAACTAACTGAGTATATACAGTGGGCTTGGGCCTAAAAACTTGGTGTTTAAAACTTATCCTTGTGCCAGACCCCATAGCTGACCTAATTAATTAGCACGAAAATCACTTTTTTGTTTTTTTTCTCTTCTCTTCCTCACTATGATTAATAATATAACACCCCACAAACCACGTTAAGCAGGTCACTTTAAACTGGGATTTTTTCCCCTTTTTTCTCTCTCTTCTTCTCTTTTTTTTTTTTTTTTCCCTCACTAGAATTGGTCACGGTAATCAACCACACTAAAGACACTTTTTTCTAAATCACTTGCACATGGATACATTTCTTAATATCCAACACAAACTTTCACCTTCAGCCATGGCGCTCGACAGAGGGACAGGAAAAACAAGACTACACCTGAAACTTCTATTGATACACATCCAGTGAGTACCGCACATAGTAATGAGCCGCTTGATATTCAGTCACTTGTAGCAAGTATCTCTGAAGCCCTGGCTCCTAAATTTGATAGTCTCAGGAATGAAATAAAGCAAGACATTTCACTTCTAACGATTGAAATCAGACAATTTTCAAAGAGGTTATCAGAGGCAGAACAAAGGATATCAGATCTAGAAGATCATACCACAGCTCAGAACGCTAAAGTAGAATCCTCCCTATCTAAGCTTACTAAAATGCAAGAAAAACTAGAAGATTTAGAAGACCGCTCAAGGAGGAACAATTTCAGAATAATTGGGGTTCCAGAGGAGAAGCAGTACGAAGATCTTAATAAGTTCCTAGCTGTCACTTTACCACAGCTATTAAAAATACCGCAGTCCCAGTCACAGATTATTATAGAAAGGGCGCACAGAGTAGGAGGGCCTTTAGTTGGTAAAGAAGCAAATAGACCTAGGCCGATAATTGCCAGAGTACTTAACTTTCAAGATAAAGTTAAGGTACTGCAATATTTTAGGAAAAATCAACCCATATATATATAGGTGATTCAAAAATCATGTTGTTCCAAGACTTTTCAGCTGAAACAGCTGCAAAGAGGAGGAGCATAGCCCCACTTTGCACAAAATTAATTAATCAGAGAGTACGCACTACCCTTATATATCCCGCCAGGCTTAAGATCTGGAGGGAGGACAAGGTATATTTTTTTGATTCTGCGATAGAGGCAGATAAATTCTTGGCTCAATCAGGGTTAACACCTCCTTAGGGAAGTCAGCATCACAGGGTAGAGACATGTGTCAGTAACTCTTAGTTTTTTTTTAGATGTACTTTGGGTATTATTGGTTGTTCTCAATGGTTAAGGAAATTAAAGCAGCCCCTCGGAATGCTGGGTTTATGCCCTTACGGGCTAAGTGGGTTATGGCGGGTAAAGGTCGCAGATATGGGGAAAGAGTCGGGGGGGGGGAGGTTCAAATTTCCCCCCCCCCCTTTTTTTCTTTTTTCTTTCTCCCTCTCCTTTTACATCTTATAATTAAGGATTAATATGGAGGGTAGATATAGATTGGTATCTTGGAATATAGGAGGAATCACATCGCCGATCAAATGAAAAGCAATAATAACTCACCTGAGGAAAATAGATACAAGTATTGCGTTTCTACAAGAAACACATTTAAAGCCAGAGGAAGTCCTAAAACTTAAGTCAGCATGGGTGAAAGAAGTTGTTGCTTCTCCTAGTGTGGATCGCAAAGGAGGAGTAGCTATATTGCTAGGGAAAAGGGTACCATATGAAATAATACACATAAATGCAGACACACAGGGGAGATTCCTAATGTTAAAAATTAAATAGATTTAACCATGAGTTTTGGGAAGCATTACAAGCCAAAATACTCTCATATGCTGAAGGTTATATATTACTAGGTGGGGACTTTAATATGGCTCCGCAATACCCATTGGACAGGTGTCAACAGGACCCTGCTGCTCCTAAGACTAAGAGAGATAATTTGGAAGCTAAAATGTTTAAAAAGATATATCAGAATCTTAGGGTTAGGGATATCTGGAGAATACAAAATCCGGACAGCAGTGAATATACCTGTCTTTCTATGTCACATAAGACTCTCCCTAGAATTGATCTCCTCTTGGTAGATGAAAAAATGGTTAAGCTTAGATTGGAAGCAGGAATTCTGCCCATAGTCATATCTGACCATGCTCCTATATTTCTAGATTTCCACAGTGAGGATCCATCATGTGATAAAAGGCGCTTTCAGTTCCCTAAATTTTTAGCATCAGATTATAAATTAAAAAATTGGCTTAATCTTAAATATGAAGAATTTGTACATTTTAATCGCGGGCACTTAAACCAACCAGAGATTTTTTGGGAAGCCAGTAAGGCTGTTCTTAGAGGGGAGATCTTGGCCTATAGCATTTATAGAACTCAAAAATATAAGAAACGGGAAAATGAAGTACAGAAGGCCGTTTCTAATGGGTATAATAGATATCTCCTAGATAGATCATCAGAAAATTGGGCAAGATATGCTCAAGTCAAGAAGGAAAGTGACACATTCCTAATTCACAGGACCACACAGAAAGAGTTAAAGTTCCAGGCCAAGATGTACAGGTATGGCAATAAAACAGGAAAACTCTTGGCAAATTTGATCAAGGGAGATAAAGGCTCACCCCTGATTGATTCTATCCAGGGAAGAGAGAAATTGATCTCATCAGAAGAGGGTATCTTGAAGGTCTTTACGGAATATTATCAAGATCTATATTCCCTTAAAGACTCAAATTTTGCACAACGCGAGGATTTCTGGAGTGGGTTAGTATACCCAGTCCTGTCACCTGAGGTATCCAATACCCTGAATTCTCCCATTACCGAGACGGAAGTTAGTAGAACTATTCAGCAACTCCCAACAAATAAAGCCGCAGGCCCTGATGCCCTCCCTAATGAATATTACAAAATTTTGGCATCACAGCTGGTCCCACATTTGACCAGGCTCTATAATGATATATTTATTCAGGGTAAACCAATCTCTCCGAACTTTGCGGCTTCATTTACATCCCTGATACTTAAGGAAGGGAAGGATCCTAAACAAAAAGAATCTTACAGACCGATAGCTTTGCTAAATACGGACTACAAGATTCTTACGTCAGTTTTAGCACAAAGATTACAAATTCTTCTCCCGGGTATTATCCACAAGGATCAAGCAGGATTCCTGACTAAGAGGAACTCTTCAGCAAAAATAAGGGAAGTTTTTACTACTATAGATTACTTTAAAGCATTAGAGAAAAAGTCAGGGGGAGAAGAGAAGGGTACAGTGGACTTGGCAATTGTTGCGATTGATGCTGAAAAGGCATTTGATTCAGTTCACATGGATCACTTGTTATTTTCTTTTTCCAAATTTGGTTTTAGAAATAATTTCCCCAAACTTATTGATTATTTATATAGCAAAGCCTCCACAAGATTAATAGTAAACGGCATGAGTTCCACAGATATCCAATTAAAAAGGGGAACAAGACAGGGATGCCCTCTCTCCCCTCTACTGTTTGATGTGGTTATCGAACCTTTAGCTATCTCAATCAGACAGCAGATAAAAGGTATAAGGATTAGAAAGAAGGAACTTAAAATTGCGCTTTATGCGGATGATGTTTTGGTCTATATCAGTAATACTAGAGTAAATGTACTTAAGCTTTTGGCAATCATTAAACAATTTGGATCCTTCTCGGGGTATAAGATAAATATCTCTATATCTGAGCTTATGTGGATCAAAAAAACAAATGAATCAATTTGGAATTTGCCTTTCAGGGAAGTATCCCACTCATTCAGATATTTAGGTATGCTTATCTCGCCAGATCCTGAGTCTTGGTATAGGTTAAATATTTCGTCAGTCTTAAGCAAGATAAGAGATAGTATGTCAAATTGGAGAAACCTCCCGTTATCAATCTCGGGCCGTATAGCTATTTATAAAATGATACTACTGCCTAAAGCCCTTTATGTTTTACAAAATATTCCACTATTTTTGAAGGGATAGAATATTAGGGTTTTTAATAAGGCATTAAGAGAGTTTATATGGCAGCAAAAAAAAACCAGAATAGCACTACATAAGCTCATGCTCCCAAGGAATTATGGAGGCATGGCCCTTCCTGACCTTCGTTTATATAATTATGTTTTCCTTGCTCGTATGGTTACAGATTGGTTATATTCCAGAGATTATGTAAGTAATAATGAGTTAGACCGAAATATTACATACCCTCTTTTTCCTTCCGCATTAATACATTCCAAGTTCACCTTCTTCCCGCAGGAGTTGAAGAAAATCAGGTCCATTGTTAATCCAATCTATGCTTGGTGGCGAATATATGTAAGCTCATGGGGGCCGAACCTAGGGTTTCTAAATTTTTGCCATTAGCAGGGAATCCCCAATTTACACCCGGATTACAGGTGTCTCTTTTTACAAGATGGCATAATCTGGGGTTAGTTAACATCTCCCAGTTGTTAGACATTGAGAGAAAATGTATCAAATCCTATGAATCTATTAGAGGAGAATTTCATCTCCCTCAAAAAGATTTTTATGCCTATCTGCAAGCTAGACATTTTGCATCCGAATTGGTGAGGGAATTGGCTAGTCTTAGTGAAGGCCGGCTGTATGTCAATATCCAAAATATACCAGATTCTTACTTCTACAAAGGGCCCTAGTAATTTGGAGCAAATCTCGGCCAAATGGTTCTCAGCAATTCCACAAAGTAATGTCAATCCTGATCAGATTCAGCAATCTATAACTAGGGTTATGCTAACTACGTTATTTTCTACATGGAGATAGTCACATACAAAATTATTATTCATGACGTATTATACTCCGGCAAAAGGTTATAGGTTTGGAAATTCTAATTTTAATAAATGCCCTAAATGTTCATTTCCTGCTGCAAATTTAATACATATGCTTTGGGATTGCCCAAAAGTAAGATTTCTCTGGCAAAGGCTAGAATACTGGATAAATAATACATTGGGAATCTCCCCGGTGGCTCTTACAATAGAACACATAGGCCTAGATTTAGAGTTTGGCGGTAGCCATCAAAACCAGCGTTAGAGGCTCCTAACGCTGGTTTTTACCGCCCGCTGGTATTTGGAGTCAGTTAGTCACTTTGCAGCTGTGACTTTTCCATACCGCAGATCCCCCTACGCCATTTGCGTATCCTATCTTTTAAATGGGATCTTCCTAACGCCGGTATTTAGAGTCTTGGCTGAAGTGAGCGTTAGAAATCTAACGACAAAACTCCAGCCGCAGAAAAAAGTCAGTAGTTAAGAGCTTTCTGGGCTAATGCCGGTTTATAAAGCTCTTAACTACTGTGCTCTAAAGTACACTAACACCCATAAACTACCTATGTACCCCTAAACCGAGGCCCCCCCACATCGCCGCCACTCTATTAAATTTTTTGAACCCCTAATCTGCCGCTCCGTACACCGCCGCCACCTACGTTATCCCTATGTACCCCTAATCTGCTGCCCCTAATACCGCCGACCCCTATATTATATTTATTAACCCCTAATCTGCCGCCCTCAACGTCACCGCCACCTACCTACACTTATTAACCCCTAATCTGCCGACCGGACCGCACCGCTACTATAATAAATGTATTAACCCCTAATCCGCCTCACTCCCGCCTCAATAACCCTATAATAAATAGTATTAACCCCTAATCTGCCCCCCCCCTAACATCGCCGACACCTAACTTCAAGCATTAACCCCTAATCTGCCGACCGGAGCTCACCGCTACTCTAATAAATTTTTAACCCCTAAAGCTAATTCTAACCCTAACCCTAACACCCCCCTAAGTTAAATATAATTTTTATCTAACGAAATAAATTAACTCTTATTAAATAAATTATTCCTATTTAAAGCTAAATACTTACCTGTAAAATAAACCCTAATATAGCTACAATATAAATAATAATTATATTGTAGCTATTTTAGGATTAATATTTATTTTACAGGCAACTTTGTATTTATTTTAACCAGGTACAATAGCTATTAATTATTTAATAACTACCTAGTTAAAATAATTACTAAAGTACAAAAAAATAAAAAAGAACTAAGTTACAAAAAATAAAAAAATATTTACAAACATTAGAAAAATATTACAACAATTTTAAACTAATTACACCTACTCTAAGCCCCCTAATAAAATAAGAAAGACCCCCAAAATAAAAAAATGCCCTACCCTATTCTAAAATTAAAATAGAAAAGCTCTTTTACCTTACCAGCCTTGAAAGGGCCCTTTGCGGGGCATGCCCCAAAGAATTCAGCTCTTTTGCCTGTAAAAAAAACATACAATACCCCCCCAACATTACAACCCACCACCCACATACCCCTAATCTAACCCAAACCCCCCTTAAATAAACCTAACACTAAGCCCCTGAAGATCTCCCTACCTTGTCTTCACCACGCCGGGTTCACCGATCGATCCAGAAGAGCTCCTCCGATGTCTTGATCCAAGCCCAAGCGGGGGGCTGAAGATGTCCATGATCCGACTGAAGTCTTCATCCAAGCGGGAGCTGAAGAGGTCCATGATCGGGCTGAAGTCTTCATCCAAGCGGGAGCTGAAGAGGTCCATGATTGGGCTGAAGTCTTCTATCAAGCGGCATCTTCAATCTTCTTTCTTCCAGATCCATGTTCATCCCGCCGACGCGGAACATCCATCTTCACCGACGACTTCCCGACGAATGACGGTTCCTTTAAGGGACGTCATCCAAGATGGCGTCCCTCGAATTCCGATTGGCTGATAGGATTCTATTAGCCAATCGGAATTAAGGTAAGAAAATTCTGATTGGCTGATGGAATCAGCCAATCAGAATCAAGTTCAATCCGATTGGCTGATCCGATCAGCCAGTCAGATTGAGCTCGCATTCTATTGGCTGATCGGAACAGCCAATAGAATGCGAGCTCAATCTGATTGGCTGATCATGGACCTCTTCAGCTCCCGCTTGGATGAAGACTTCAGCCGGATCATGGACATCTTCAGCCCCCCGCTTGGGCTTGGATCAAGACATCGGAGGCTCTTCTGGATCGATCGGTGAACCCGGCGTGGTGAAGATAAGGTAGGAAGATCTTCAGGGGCTTAGTGTTAGGTTTATTTAAGGGGGGTTTGGATTAGATTAGGGGTATGTGGGTGGTGGGTTGTAATGTTGGGGGGGGGGGTATTGTATGTTTTTTTTTTACAGGCAAAAGAGCTGAATTCTTTGGGGCATGCCCCGCAAAGGGCCCTTTTCAGGGCTGGTAAGGTAAAAGAGCTTTTCTATTTTAATTTTAGAATAGGGTAGGGCATTTTTTTATTTTGGGGGTCTTTGTTATTTTATTAGGGGGCTTAGAGTAGGTGTAATTAGTTTAACATTGTTGTAATAATTTTCTAATGTTTGTAAATATTTTTTTATTTTTTGTAACTTAGTTCTTTTTATTTTTTGTACTTTAGTTAGTTGTATTTATTTGTAGGTATTGTATTTAAATAATTTATTGATAGTGTAGTGTTAGGTTTAATTGTAGATAATTGTAGGTATTTTATTTAATTAATTTATTGATAGTGTAGTGTTAGGTTTAATTGTAACTTAGGTTAGGATTTATTTTACAGGTAATTTTGTAATTATTTTAACTAGGTAACTATTAAATAGTTATTAACTATTTAATAGCTATTGTACCTGGTTAAAATAAATACAAAGTTGCCTGTAAAATAAATATTAATCCTAAAATAGCTACAATATAATTATAATTTATATTGTAGCTATATTAGGGTTTATTTTACAGGTAAGTATTTAGCTTTAAATAGGAATAATTTATTTAATAAGAGTTAATTTATTTTGTTAGATTTAAATTATATTTAACTTAGGGGGGTGTTAGGGTTAAGGTTAGACTTAGCTTTAGGGGTTAATACATTTATTAGAGTAGCGGTGAGAGCCGGTCGGCAGATTAGGGGTTAATTATTGTAGGTAGGTGGAGGCGACATTGGGGGCGGCAGATTAGGGGTTAATAAATA
This sequence comes from Bombina bombina, assembly GCF_027579735.1. Taxonomy (NCBI): domain Eukaryota; kingdom Metazoa; phylum Chordata; class Amphibia; order Anura; family Bombinatoridae; genus Bombina; species Bombina bombina. The sequence continues at coordinate 219,065,333 of NC_069506.1, forward strand.
TAATATAGGGGTCGGCGGTGTTAGGGGCAGCAGATTAGGGGTACATAGGGATAACGTAGGTTGCGGCGGTGTACGGAGCGGCAGATTAGGGGTTAATAATAATATGCAGGGGTCAGCGATAGCGGGGGCGGCAGATTAGGGGTTAATAAATATAACATAGGGGTCGGCGGTGTTAGGGGCAGCAGATTAGGGGTACATAGGGATAACGTAGGTTGCGGCGGTGTACGGAGCGGCAGATTAGGGGTTAATAATAATATGCAGGGCAAAGCAATAGTCCAATTCCCAATGCGGGGAAAGAAACATACCCCTTAATTGTGACACCGGTGAAAACACTTCTAACTAAAGTCAGAGACAAGGTGGAAATAGTGCTTGTTTGTCCCACACTTACCCCCTTCTTCACGGCTCCTGGTCCTGGGTGATGCCTGTGCCTCAAACAGCCATGAGTATATTCCCACTTCAGGCGGACATCGAACTGTTTGCTGCGCTCAGAGCCTCCACGCTCAATGAGCCTCTCCGTCTGTCGCCACCTCAGTGACTCAACCGGCTCACAGGTGTGACGTCACCTACCGGTGCCGGCTTGCGGGGGTAAGTGTTACCCGGTTATTCTATTCAACCAAAGGTCCTTGCTCCTCCACCTTGTTGAGTTATTCGTAGCTTGAACTTGGTCACTGCTTCTAGGGTAACTGCTGACTCCAAAACAACGGCTTGCTTGCAAGTAGAAAAAAGGAAAGCTGGAGTCGCAGAAATTGTGTCAAAAATAATAGCTTTTATTCATCCATAAAAACAGGATAACAGAGTGTACTGCCCTTCAGGTAATTACAAGCTTACGCGTTTCGGCTGTATGCCGTAGTCATAGCTCGCTAGTAGCCCTTATTACTGATGAGCTTTAAAAGGGGTGTAAAAACATTTCATTGGCTGAGCGGCAGTTACCAATTTTAAGTGTAAGTGTAAAGTGTCCTGTTTAATTAATGCAATAATTAATTAATTTTACATTTTACAAATAAAATAATAAAAAAACAGGACACTTTACACTTACACTTATACATTTTAGTGTGTTAAAAAGTAAGTAAGGAGTTAAAATTGGTAACTGCCACTCAGCCAATGAAATGTTTTTCACCCCTTTTAAAGCTCATCAGTAATAAGGGCTACTAGCGAGCTATGACTACGGCATACAGCTGAAACGCGTAAGCTTGTAATTACCTGAAGGGCAGTACACTCTGTTATCCTGTTTTTATGGATGAATAAAAGCTATTATTTTTTACACAATTTCTGCGACTCCAGCTTTCCTTTTTTCTACTAATAATATGCAGGGGTCAGCGATAGCGGGGGCAGCAGATTAGGGGTTAATAAGCGTAAGGTTAGGGGTGTTTAGACTCGGGGTACATGTTAGGGTGTTAGGTGCAGACTTAGGAAGTGTTTCCCCATAGGAAACAATGGGGCTGCGTTAGGAGCTTAACGCTGCTTTTTTGCAGGTGTTAGGTTTTTTTTTCAGCTCAAACAGCCCCATTGTTTTCTATGGGGGAATCATGCACAAGCACGTTTTTGAAGCTGGCCGCGTCCGTAAGCAATGCTGGTATTTAGAGTTGCAGTGGCGGTAAATATGCTCTACGCTCCCTTTTTTGGAGCCTAACGCAGCCCTTCTGTGAACTCTAAATACCAGCGGTATTTCAAAGGTGCGGGGGGAAAAAAGCAAGCGTAGCTAAAGCACCCCTTTGGCCGCAGAACTCTAAATCTAGCCGATAGTGTTATTATTGTCCTCTGAACAAAAACAAGTACAGATTAATTGTAAAATAATTAATTTAGCTATTCTTGCAACTAGATATCTACTTTTCAAGAAATGGAAGGGGAAAGTGTTACCTAGTATACCTGAGATTAAGAACTGTATAAAGAAACAGTGTATATTAGAACAGATAGACACAGATCCTAACAAGGAGGAAGACGTAAGGAAATTCTTTCGGAAATGGTCAGTATTTATTAAATCTTTTCCACCCTCAGAGATAGAACACCTGATTTATCCCTTTAGGAATACAGACCTTGTGGTTTTAGAAGTATGGTAACTTCTTAAGATAGATTAACAGGGAAAGGGCTCCTTCATTCTCTTGCTATCATCATTTGAAAAGCAGGAATGTAAACATAGGAGCTGTCCCATTTTAGGTGTAGCACCCTGCGTAGTGCTTCCTTATTGGTGACTATATTCAGCCAACCAATAAGCCAGCGTTACCCAGGTTCTGAACCAAAAATGCGCTGGCTCCTAAGCTCTACATTCCTGCTTTTTAAAATAAAGATATAAAGAGAACGAAGAAAAATTGATAATAGGAGTTAATTAGAAAGCTGCTTAAAATTGCATGCTCTGAATCTGAATTATTAAAGAAAATTCTTGGATTTAGTATCCCTTTAAATGATCCACAATGAGATCATGCTCCGAGCTAAACTGGAAAGAGTACAATAATTGTAAGATACAACCTACAGGTGTCTAGAATCCTGCTCTAAAAGCCCCCTGTAATCGCTAACCTTGATCTAAAGTCCAGCCATTAAATCTTAAAAAAAGGTAACATGATAGCCGTTCCCGATATAAAAGTGATTTAGTAAATCATAAAGCACATAAAGATGAATGTATGTTAGCTAATCCTGTCATTACTTATTATTTCACCACACTCTGAGTTCGCAATCAAAGTGCTTTTTCATACTAAAAAGTGAAGCCCCTTTATGGGCCCTGACTGATGACATCACATTTATGCTCATCGGGTTAGTGCTAATTGAGAGCTCATATAAAGGTAAGGGGAAGGAAAAAGTTGCATTAAACACAACATAAATACATTTAAAAGTTACAATTAAATAAATACTATCTGATAAAAAATATTAAAAAAAAAATATTAAAAAGTTATAAGAGTTCAAAGATATATAGTAGCAATTAGTGCTTATAAAATTAACCAGAGATTGGATCTCTGGTTAATTTTATAAATCTGCCCCAAATGCCTCCAAAAAACTGTCTAGTGTAATTTATTATAAAATGAAGATGGCAGCATATTTGCAGTATTTTGGGGTAAATGCTGGTGGGAGTGGGGTGTTACAAAAAAAACGGCACTGAAAAGTGCCTTTTCATTGTGGTTAATGGGAACTGTGTGTTCCCAGTAAATATATACTGTATGCATATGCTTATATGCATATATATTTATCTGTTAATATGTGTAAATACATATATATATATATATATATATATATATATATATTAGAACAAAAAATTGCACTCACAGGACTTCTATAGACAATAACAAAGTTATTTTAATGGAACGTTTTCGCATATATACTACCCTTCATCAGCATAATAATGCTATATACCCGAAAACGTTCCATTAAAATAAGTTTGTTATTGTCTATAGAAGTCCTGTGAGTTCATTTTTGCACCCAGGCAGCTGACAACCGGTGGGTCGACCTGCAGAGTGGGTATATATATATATATATATATATATATATATATATATATATATATTTCTTTCATGTAATTAGCAAGAGTCCATGAGCTAGTGACGTATGGGATATACATTCCTACCAGGAGGGGCAAAGTTTCCCAAACCTCAAAATGCCTATAAATACACCCCTCACCACACCCATAATTCAGTTTTACAAACTTTGCCTCCTATGGAGGTGGTGAAGTAAGTTTGTGCTAGATTCTACGTTGATATGCGCTTTGCAGCAGGTTGGAGCCCGGTTTTCCTCTCAGAGTGCAGTGAATGTCAGAGGGATGTGAAGAGAGTATTGCCTATTTGAATACCATGGTCTTCCTCTAGGGGATCTATTTCATAGGTTCTCTGTTATCGGTCGTAGAGATTTCTTCTCCTACCTCCCTTTTCAGATTGACGATATACTCTTATATACCATTACCTCTACTGATTCTCGTTTCAGTACTGGTTTGGCTGCCTACTATATGTAGATGAGTGTCTTAGGGTAAGTAAATCTTATTTCTATTTATGACACTCAAAGCTATGGTTGGGCACTTTATATGTAAAGTTTTAAATATATGTGTTTAAACTTATATTTGCCATGATTCAGGATAATCAGTATTCCTTCATTCAGACTGTCAGTTTCATTTTTTTGGGAAAATGCATATAAATTTTATTTTTTCTTACCTTTCAATTTTCAATTGACTTTTTTTCAAAATTGCGGGCTGTTAGGCTCGCGGGTGCAGAAAATGCTTCTATTTATTGCGTCATTCATGGCACAATACTTTTTTGGCGCAAAATTTTTGTCATTTCCGGCATCATAGTTGGCGCCGAAAGTTTTCACGTAATTGCGTCATTTTTGACGTATGTGTATTGCGGACGTTTTTTTGGTGCCAAAAAATATGGGCGTCATTCTTGGCGCAAAAATGTGTGGGCTTTATACTTGGCGCCAAAAATGTGGGCGTCATACTTGGCGCCAGTTTTTTTCACATTATTTCAGTCTCACTTTTCAGTTGCTTCTGGTTTTCTAGAAGCTTGTTTCATTTTCATTTTTTCCCATTCCTGAAACTGTCATTTAAGGAATTTGATAATTTTGCTTTATATGTTGTTTTTTCTATTACATATTGCAAGATATTCCAAAAACTGTTCCTGTATCAGAAAATACTGAGGGATTCCTGATGACTGATATCAGTCCTACCAAAGCTAAGTTCATTTATTTTAATGTTATGAATGTTTATCTTTAGCTATGGTTTGTAATAAGTTATTATGATAAACTTTTACATGCAGAGTCCATTAGTATTTATGCATTATCTATTGCTATTCTTTTTACATCTAATGTACAAGATATATTTAGGAATTTATAAGAATATTTTTCTGATTCTATTCTAAAGGCTTTGGGGGGTAGTTATCAACGTGTCTACTTTCCTGCCTTCGCCGGCCCAATACGCCTGCCTAAGCTCGCCTACCTTCGCCGCCGTGGACCTGAAAAAATACGCCTAAGTTATCAAAAAAAGCTGTCAAAAAGCCGCGGGGCGATGAGCAGCGGACTGTGAGAGTTATCACTCATCCGATCTCGCTGCTCTTCGGCTGTTTGACAGCTTTCTTGCTAGCCTGTCACTAAGCACTCACACTAAACTACACTGCTCTAAACCCTATACCGGCGCCCCCGGAGCCCCCCGCAACTAAATAAAGTTACTAACCCCTAAACCGCTGCTCCTAGACCCTGCCGCAAGTCTTATAAATGTATTAACCCCTAAACCGCCGCTCCTAGACCCCGCCGCAAGTCTTATAAATGTATTAACCCCTAAACCGCCACTCCCGGACACCGCTGCCACCTACATTATACCTAGTAACCCCTATCCTGCCCCCCCTATACCTTCGCCCTCTATAATAAAGTTATTAACCCCTATCCTGCTGATCCCGCACCTCGCCGCAAATAAATAAATAAATAGTTTAACCCCTAAACCGCCGCTCCCTATATTAAATTTATTAACCCCTATCCTGCCCCCCACTACACCGCCGCCACTGTTATAAAATTATTAACCCCTAAACCTAAGTCTAACACTAACCCTAACAACCCCCTAACTTAAATATTAATTAAATAAATCTAAATAATATTTCTCTTATTAACTAAGTTAATCCTATTTAAAACTAAATACTTACCTGTAAAATAAACCCTAATATAGCTACAATATAAATAATAATTATATTGTAGCTATCTTAGGATTTATTTTTATTTTACAGGCAAATTTCAATTTATTTTAACTAGGTACAATAGCTATTAAATAGTTATTAACTATCTAATAGCTTACCTAGCTAAAATAAAGAGAAATTTACCTGTAAAATAAAAACTAACCTAAGTTACAATTACACCTAACACTACACTATACTTTAATAAATTATTCCTATTTAAAACTAAATACTTACCTGTAAAATAAACCCTAAGATAGCTACAATGTAATTAATAATTACATTGTAGCTATTTTAGGATTTATATTTATTTTACAGGTAACTTTGTATTTATTTTAGCTAGTTAGAATAGTTATTAAATAGTTATTAACTATTTAATAACTACCTAGCTAAAAGAAATACAAAATTACCTGTAAAATAAATCCTAACCTAATTTACAATTAAACCTAACACTACACTATCATTAAATAAATTAAATAAACTACCTACAAATAACTACAATTAAATACAATAACATAAACTAACTAAAGTACAAAAAATAAAAAAAGCTAAGTTACAAAAAATAAAAAAAATAAGTTACAAACATTTAAAAACATATTACAACAATTTTAAGCTACTTACACCTAATCTAAGCCCCCTAATAAAATAACAAACCCCCCCAAAATAAAAAAATGCCCTACCCTATTCTACATTAAAAAAGTTCAAAGCTCTTTTACCTTACCAGCCCTTAAAAGGGCCTTTTGTGGGGGCATGCCCCAAAGTCCAGCTCTTTTGCCTGTAAAAGAAAAATACAACCCCCCCCAACATTAAAACCCACCACCCACATACCCCTAATCTAACCCAAACCCCCCTTAAAATAACCTAACACTAATCCCCTGAAGATCATCCTACCTTTAGTTGTCTTCACTCAGCCGAGCCACCGATGGAACTGAAGAGGACATCCGGACCGGCAGAAGTTATCCTCCAAGGGGCGCTGAAGAAATCTTCCATCCGATGAAGTGATCCTCCAAGCGGCGCTGAAGAAATCTTCCATCCGGGCGAGGTCATCTTCCAAGAGGCGCTGAAGAAGTCTTCTATCTGGGCGAGGTCATCGTCGAAGCCGGGTCTTGAATCTTCATCCCGCCGACGCGGAACATCCTCCTTTCCCGACGAACTACCGACAAATGAAGGCTCCTTTAAGGGACGTCATCCAAGATGGCGTCCCTTCAATTCCGATTGGCTGATAGAATTCTATCAGCCAATCGGAATTAAGGTAAGAAAAATCTGATTGGCTGATGAAATCAGCCAATCAGATTCAAGTTCAATCCGATTGGCTGATCTAATCAGCCAATCAGATTGAGCTTGCATTCTATTGGCTGTTCCGATCAGCCAATAGAATGTGAGCTCAATCTGATTGGCTGATTGGATCAGCCAATCGGATTGAACTTGAATCTGATTGGCTGATTTCATCAGCCAATCAGATTTTTCCTACCTTAATTCCGATTGGCTGATAGAATCCTATCAGCCAATCGGAATTGAAGGGACGCCATCTTGGATGACGTCCCTTAAAGGAGCCTTCATTCGTCGGTAGTTCGTCGGGAAAGGAGGATGTTCCGCGTCGGCGGGATGAAGATTCAAGACCCGGCTTCGACGATGACCTCGCCCGGATAGAAGACTTCTTCAGCGCCTCTTGGAAGATGACCTCGCCCCGATGGAAGATTTCTTCAGCGCCGCTTGGAGGATCACTTCATCGGATGGAAGATTTCTTCAGCGCCCCTTGGAGGATAACTTCTGCCGGTCCGGATGTCCTCTTCAGTTCCATCGGTGGCTCGGCTGAGTGAAGACAACTAAAGGTAGGATGATCTTCAGGGGATTAGTGTTAGGTTATTTTAAGGGGGGTTTGGGTTAGATTAGGGGTATGTGGGTGGTGGGTTTTAATGTTGGCAAAAGAGCTGAACTTTGGGGCATGCCCCCACAAAAGGCCCTTTTAAGGGCTGGTAAGGTAAAAGAGCTTTGAACTTTTTTAATGTAGAATAGGGTAGGGCATTTTTTTATTTTGGGGGGGTTTGTTATTTTATTAGGGGGCTTAGATTAGGTGTAAGTAGCTTAAAATTGTTGTAATATGTTTTTAAATGTTTGTAACTTTTTTTTTTTTTTTTTTTGTAACTTAGCTTTTTTTATTTTTTGTACTTTAGTTAGTTTATGTTATTGTATTTAATTGTAGTTATTTGTAGGTAGTTTATTTAATTTATTTAATGATAGTGTAGTGTTAGGTTTAATTGTAAATTAGGTTAGGATTTATTTTACAGGTAATTTTGTATTTCTTTTAGCTAGGTAGTTATTAAATAGTTAATAACTATTTAATAACTATTCTAACTAGCTAAAATAAATACAAAGTTACCTGTAAAATTAATATAAATCCTAAGATAGCTACAATGTAATTATTAATTATATTGTAGCTATCTTAGGGTTTATTTTACAGGTAAGTATTTAGTTTTAAATAGGAATAATTTATTAAAGTATAGTGTAGTGTTAGGTGTAATTGTAACTTAGGTTAGTTTTTATTTTACAGGTAAATTTCTCTTTATTTTAGCTAGGTAAGCTATTAAATAGTTAATAACTATTTAATAGCTATTGTACCTAGTTAAAATAAATTGAAAGGTACCTGTAAAATAAAAATAAATCCTAAGATAGCTACAATATAATTATTATTTATATTGTAGCTATATTAGGGTTTATTTTAAAGGTAAGTATTTAGTTTTAAATAGGATTAACTTAGTTAATAATAGAAATATTATTTAGATTTATTTAATTAATATTTTAGTTAGGGGGGTGTTAGGATTAGTGTTAGACTTAGGTTTAGGGGTTAATAATTTTATTACTATGGCGGCGGTGTAGTGGGGGGCAGGATAGGGGTTAATATATTTATTATAGGTGGCGACGGTGTAGGGGGGGGGCAGGATAGGGGTTAATAAATGTATTATAGGTTGCGGGGGTCCGGAAGCGGCGGTTTAGGGGTTAAACTATTTATTTAGTTGCGGCGAGGTGTGGGATCGGCAGGATAGGGGTTAATACATTTATTATAGAGGGCGGCGGTATAGGGGGGGCAGGATAGGGGTTACTAGGCATAATGTAGTTGGCGGTGGGCTCCGGGAGCGGCGGTTTAGGGGTTAATATGCATAGAGTAGCTTGCGGTGGGCTCCGGGAGCGGCGGTTTAGGGGGTAATAACTTTATTTAGTTGCGGCGGTGTAGGGGGGGGGCAGATTAGTGGTGTTTAGACTCGGGGTACATGTTAGGGTGTTAGGTGTAGACAGCTCCCATAGGAATGAATGGGATGTCTGGCAGCAGCGAACTTGTACTTTCTCTATGGTCAGACTCCCATTGATTCCTATGGGATCCGCCGCCTCCAGGCTGGCGGTTTGAAAACCAGGTACGCTGGGCCGTAAAAGTGCCGAGCGTACCTGCCAGTTTTTTGATAACTAGCAAAAGTAGTGAGATTGTGCCGCACTTGTGTGCGGAACCTCTGGAGTGACGTAAGAATCGATCTGTGTCGGACGGAGTCCGGCGGATCGAAGTTTACGTCACAAAATTCTACTTTTGCCGGTCTGAAGCCTTTGATAACTAAGGCGAATCAGCCTCGCCACAAATACGCTGCGGAATTCCAGCGTATTTGAGGTTGACGGCTTGATAACTACCCCCCTTTGTCTGCCATCCCGCCTTCTAATAAAATTTTTAGGTCTTTTTTAAACTTCTCATTTAGTTGATGAAGTTTCAAATGACTAACAACATACTGAATTATCCTTCTCTGATGGTGTTTTTTCTCATTCAGAATATTCTTCATCAGATATTGACACTAACAAATCTACTTTTTTATTTTTAAATAGAGTACATTCGTTCTTTGTTGAAAAGGTGTTGATTATTTTGGATATTTAAGTAACTAGTTCTTTTGATTAAGACTATCTAACATTTAAATTCTGCTTATTAACCTTCTGTGGTTTCTTCAGAGGTTTTCTCCAGTTCCTGATACTAGGGAATGGAATAGGCCGGGAATTTCTTTTATTCCTTCTTTAAGTTATTTTTAAATTGTATCCTTTGCCGGCAGTTAGTTTTAAGTTTTGAGGAAAGATTCCCCAAGTTAATGGGGCTATCTCTACTCTTGCTTAACATACTACTATTCCTATAGCAAATAGTATTTTTTTTTTTCCCTTCAGATGGGAAACTTGTATCTTATTTAAAGAAAATTATTTATTTTCAGGTACTTTTTTTTTTAGACCTGTAATTTATTTGGCTGATGTTGCAACTGCTTCAACTTTCTGGTTGGATTCTTTAGTGCAACAAGTATCGGATTATGATTTGTTTAGCATTGTTAAGTTGATCAACATGCTAATAATTTCATTTGTGTCGTCATTTTTTTGATATTTTCGCAAATGAGGTTTAATCTATGTCTTTAGCTATTTTAGCTAGAAGAACTTTGTGACTTCAATCTTGGAATGCTAATTTGATTTCTAAATTCCATATTTCTTTTCCAAGGTAATCAATTATTTGGTTCACAATTGGATTAAATTCTTCTACTGTTACTCTGGGCTTCAAGATTGAGCTCTAAGACTAAATCTTAAGCTTATATTAATTTTTGTTCTTACTAAGGAACGGAATCCTATTTTTTCCCCAAGTAACATGTTTATAATTGGAAGTTTTCTTCATTCAATTTAAGCCATTTTAAATATCAAAGTCAGCTCCCCAAATTTGCATGTAGGTGCGGTTCTTATTCAAGCTTAGCTGGTAATGGGCAGGTTAAGACTTTTTAAAGATTGTTTGGTTCAATTCGGTCCAAACTTCTTAGATTTGGGTACAGAATAGGATTCATAGTAAAACCGCCTGTGAGAAGTCTTTTTTTCTCTAATATATTCCAGCTATTCCAGTAAGGCTCACACTTTCCTGAAGTGTGTTTCAGACCTGTATGTATTGGGTACTTGTGAAGCACGGCTGGTCACCTGTTGGGGCTCAAGGCGCTGCTCAGACCTGGAGTTTTCTGGGTTATTTATACCAGTTCCATTTTAGGAACAGGGTTTGGGGGTTTTATTCAAAACTATTCATTGTCCCAAAGATAGAAAATCTTTTTGAATTGTCATAAGTGTACCATCTTTTAGAATGGTGTTTATATGGTCTATTCTGCCTTTTGGTCAGTGAGGGCATTATTTGCTTACAATAGATACAATAGATGCATATCTTCATTTTCTGTTTTCATTCAGATTATTTTATTTTTCTGAGATTCTCTTTTTTTGACAAGCATTACCAATTTGTTGCTTTTCCTTCTGGTCTAGCGACAGCTCTGATAATCTTTTCAAGGTTCTCAGTGTTTCCTTATTTGGATGGTCTCGTGGTACTGGCTCAGTCTTTTCGTTCAGCGGAATCTCATACGATTCAACTTTTGTTGTTTCTTCAAGACATGGTTAGAGGATCTTTTTATCAAAAGCTCTTTGATTCCTCAGACAAGGGTCACCTTTTTAGGTTTCCAGATAGATTGTGTCAATGTCTTTGTTTCTAACAGACAAGTGACAATTTTATTGGGTTCCGTTTGTCGGAACCTTCAGTCTCTATTATTTCCTTCAGTTGCTATATGCATGGAAGTTTTAGGTGTCATGGCTGCAGCATTGGATTCGATTCCCTTTGCTCATTTTCATAGGAAACCTTTCAAGTTTTTTATGCTGAATTAATGGTGCAGGGATTCTAGGATATCATTTTTTATATCTTTGAATCCCAATGTTCAACTATCTTTGACTTGGTGGTTAGATCACCATCATATAGTTCTACGGGTCTCTTCGGTTCATTCAACCTGGACCATGATCACTACAGACATGAGTCTTTTAGGTTGGGAGGCTGTCTGGGGATCTCTGTCAGCACAAGGGGTTTGGAAATCTCAGGAGGCGAGATTACCATTCGATATTTTGGAACTCCGTGCATTTCTCAGAGTTTTTCAGTTTTGGCTTCTTTTTGAAGAAAGAGACGTTTATTGTTTTTCAGATAGACAATGTCACAACTGTGGCATCTGTCAATCATCAGGGTGGGACTCTCAGTCCTTAGGCTGTGAAAGAAGTATCTCGGATACTTGCTTGGGCTAAATCCAGCTTTTGTCTAATTTCTGCGGTCCATTTCCCAGGTATAGACAATTGGGAAGCGGATTATCTCTGTTTATCAAGCTTTACATCCGGAAGTATAGTCTCTTTACCCAGATGTGTTTTTTTCAAATTGTTCAGATGTGAGGGCTTCCAGAAATAGATCTGATGGCATCTCATCTAAATAAGGAACTTCCCAGGGCCCTATTCAGGTCCAGGGATCCTCAGGCGGAAGCAGTGTATGCATTGACACTTCCTTGGAGTTTTCAATCTGCCTATATTTTTTCGCCTCTGGTTCTTCTTTTTAGAGTGATTTTCAAAATCATCAGGGAGCAATCTTTTGTCTTGCTGGTTGTTCCAGCCTGGCCACACAGGTTTTGGTACATGGTTCTTGTTCGGATGTCCAGTTGCCAATCTTGGTCACTTCCATTAAGGCCAGACCTTATATCTTAACATTCGTTTTTTCCATCAGGAACTCAAATTATTAATTTGATGGTATGGAAATGTAACGCTTAGTACTTAGTCATAGAAGTTTCTCTGACTCAGTGATTAATACTATGTTGCAGGCTCGTAAATCTGTGTCTAGTAAGATTTATTATCGAGTTTGGAAGATTTACATCTCATGATGCTCTTCTCATAAATTCTCTTGGCATTCTTTTAGAATTCCTAGAATTTTATAGTTTCTTCAGGATGGTTTGGATAAGGGTTTTTGTCTGCAAGTTGTTTGAAAGGACAAATCTCTGCTTTTTCTGTGCTGTTTTCACAGAAAAATTTGCTAATCTTTCTGTTACTCATTGTTTTGTTCAGGCTTTGGTTCGTATCAAGCCTGTCATTAAGCCAATTTCTCCTCGGAGTCTTAATTTGGTTCTGAGGGCCTTACAGGCTCTTCCGTTTGAGCATATGCTTTCTTTGGACATTAACATTACTTTCATGGAAAGTATTGTTCCTTTTAGACATCTCTTCAGCTAGAACAGTTTTTGAATTATCTGCTCTTTCTTGTGAGTCTCCTTTTTCTGATTTTTCATCAGGATAAGGTGGTTTTGCTGTCTTCATTTCGATTTTTACCTTAGTTGTGAATTCTAACAACATTAGTAGAGGGATTATTGTCCCTTTCTTGTGTCCTAATCCTAAGAATTCTTTGGAAAGATTCTTACATTCTTTGGATGTGGTAAGAGTTTTGAAATATTATGTTGAAGCTACTCAGATTTCAGAAACGCTTCTAGTCTATTTGTTATCTTTTCTGGTTTTAGGAAAGGTCAGAAGGCTTCTGCCATTTCTTTGGCATCTTGGTTAAAGCTTTTGATTCATCATGCTTATTTGGAGTCGGGTTAATCCCTGCCTCAGAGGATTACGGCTCATTCTACTAGGTCAGTTTCTACTTCCTGGGCTTTTAAGAATGAAGCTTCTGTTGATCAGATTTGCAAAGCAACGACTTGGTCTTCTTTGCATACTTTTTCTAAATTCTACCATTTTGGTGTTTTCTCTTCTTCAGAAGCAGTTTTTGGTAGAATAGTACTTCAGGGAGCTGTTTCAGTTTGATTCTTCTGCTTATAATTTCAGTTTTTTTCATTATAAAAATTTAAAGTTTTGATTTGGGTTGTGGATTAATTTTTCAGCGGAATTGTCTGTCTTTATTTTATCCCTCCCTCTCTAGTGACTCTGGCGTGGAAGTTCCACATCTTGGGTATCTGCTATCCCATACGTCACTAGCTCATGGACTCTTGCTAATTACAAAAACATAATTTATGTAAGAACTTACCTGATAAATTAATTTCTTTCATATTAGCAAGAGTCCATGAGGCCCACCCTTTTTGTGGTGGTTATGATTTTTTTGTATAAAGCACAATTATTCCAATTCCTTATTTTTTATGCTTTCGCTCCTTTCTTATCACCCCACTTCTTGGCTATTCATTAAACTGAATTGTGGGTGTGGTGAGGGGTGTATTCATAGGCATTTTGAGGTTTGGGAAACTTTGCCCCTCCTGGTAGGAATGTATATCCCATACGTCACTAGCTCATGGACTCTTGCTAATATGAAAGAAATTAATTTATCAGGTAAGTTCTTACATAAATTATGTTATAATATATATATATATATATATATATATATATATATCAGCATATACATTTATATTTGATTGCTGCCATCACTGCGCAACTTACCCCCTTCGGTGGCACTGAAGTTCTGATGCCGTCTGTGATGGCATTACAACGAGGCTCCCCCAGGAGCCCATGGAAGAGCGCCCTTGTGAGCACAATGCTTCCTAGCAATGCGAGCTTGCGTTCGCATTGTGGCTTACTTGTTATACCAGCACAGATTATCGTGCACTGGTATTACAAAGTGGAGCACTAATATCGCTCTCATGAAAGTGATATATAGTGCTCCACTTGTAATCTAGCACTAAATTTAAAAAAAAAATAAAAAACTATAATTACAGAAAACGAAAAACAACACTACCAAAAATAAAAAACACACGGCTAGATTACGAGTTGTCCGTTAGGGTGAAAAAGCAGCGTTAACAGGTCCTAACGCTGTTTTTTTTACGCCCGCTGGTATTATGAGTCTTGAAGGTTTAGGTGTACCGCACACTTTTTTGGCCTTACCGCAAAACGACTTACGTAAACTTCGTAAAGTCTTTTTTCTATGGGACTTCCATAGCACCGGTATTACGAGTCTGTCCTGGGAGGCCAAAAAGTGAGCGGTACACCCTACCCTGTCAAGAGTCCTAACACATTTAAAAGTCAGTAGTTATGAGTTTTATGGTACAACGCCATAACATAAAACTCATAACTAAAGTGCTAAAAAGTACACTAAAACCCATAAACTACCTGTTAACCCCTAAACCGAGCCCCCCCCCCCCCGCATCACAAACACTATAATAAAATTATTAACCCCTAATCTGCCGCTCCGGACACCGCCGCCACCTTCATTATATTTATGAACCCCTAATCTGCTGGCCCCAACATCGCCGCCACCTACATTATATTTACTAACCCCTAATCTGCCTTCCCCAATGTCGCCACAACCTACCTACACTTATTAACCCCTAATCTGCCGCCCCCAACGTCGCCAGCACTATACTAAACATATTAACCCTTAAACCGCCGCACTCCCGCCTCGCAAACATTAGTTAAATATTATTAACCCCTAATCTGCCGTCCCTAACATCGCCGCCACCTACCTACATTTATTAACCTCTAATCTGCCGCCCCCAACGTGACCGCCACTATATTAAAGTTATTAACCCCTAAACCTAAGTCTAATCCTAAACCTAACACCCACTAACTTAAATATAATTTAAATAAATCTAAATAAATATTCCTATCATTAACTAAATAATTCCTATTTAAAACTAAATACTTACCTATAAAATAAACCCTAAGATAGCTACAATATAACTAATAGTTACATTGTAGCTATCTTAGGGTTTATTTTTATTTTACAGTCAAGTTTGTATTTATTTTAACTAGGTAGAATAGTTATTGGATGTGTGTTTGTTTGCTTTTTGTACTCTAGCTAATTTAATTTAATTGATTTAATTGTTGTTAATTTAGTTAATTTAATTAGTGTTAGGTGTTATTGTAACTTAGGTTAGGTTTTATTTTACTGGTACTTTTGTATTTATTTTAGCTAGGTAGTTATTAAATAGTTATAACTATTTAATAACTATTCTACCTAGTTAAAATAAATACAAACTTGCCTGTAAAATAAAAATAAACCCTAAGATAGCTACAATGTAACTATTAGTTATATTGTAGCTATCTTAGGGTTTATTTTATAGGTAAGTATTTAGTTTTAAATAGGAATTATTTAGTTAATGATAGGAATATTTATTTAGATTTATTTAAATTATATTTAAGTTAGTGGGTTTTAGGTTTAGGGTTAGACTTAGGTTTAGGGGTTAATAACTTTACTATAGTGGCGGCAACATTGGGGGCGGCAGATTAGGGGTTAATAAATGTAGGTAGGTGGCAGCGATGTTAGGGCCGGCAGATTAGGGGTTAATAATATTTAATTAATGTTTGTGAGGCGGGAGTGCGGCAGTTTAGGGGTTAATATGTTTATTATAGTGGCGGCAATGTTGGGGGCTGCAGATTAGGGGTTAATAAGTGTAGGTAGGTGGCGGCGACATTGGGGGCAGCAGAGTAGGGGTTAATAAATATAATGTAGGTATCGGCGATGTTGGGGCAGCAGATTACAGGTTCATAAGTATAATGTAGGTTGCAGCGGTGTCCGGAGTGGCAGATTAGGAGTTAATAATTATAATGTAGGTGTAGGCGATGTCGGGGACGACAGATTAGGGGTTAATAAGTGTAAGATTAGGGGTGTTTAGACTCGGGGTTCATGTTAGGGTGTTAGGTGTAGACATAAAATGTATTTCCCCATAGGAATCAATGGGGCTGCGTTAAGGAGTTTTACGCTGCTTTTTTGCAGGTGTTAGACTTTTTCTCACCCGGCTCTCCCCGTTGATTCCTATGGGGAAATCATGCACAAGCACGTTACACCAGCTCACCGCTAACGTAAGCAGCGCTGGTATTGGAGTGCGGTATTGAGCAAAATTTTGCTCAACGCTCACTTCTTGTCTGGTTTGTAAAAACCCGTAATACCAGCACTGTCTTTAAGTGAGTGGTGAGCATAAACTGCTCGTTAGCACCGCACAGCCTCTAACGCAAAACTCGTAATCTAGGTGAAAATATTTGTATTTGCAGGATGAGATCATGGAACTGTATCCAGATAAAAAAAACAACTAACTACATTTTTTTTGTTTTTTTTAAAGTTTTCTATACTTAGGTTAAGCTGTACAGATACATTTCCATAGTGCACTCTCCAAAAGATTGAAGATTGAATGCAAGTAAAACTTTTAGGCAATGAGATACGTAGAATTTATTGATTGAGTGCCTAAAACTAGAAGAGGATTTCCGGTGGCTGGAGTTGTTCAGAGCAGAGCACGCGCTGAGCTTGGCGTGCAGTGAGGAGAGTGGGACTCTGATACTCTAATTCAAACATTCCCCGTGCAGTTGCTCCCGTTGCTGGTGTCTCGAACACCCTAGGGAGATGGGCTAAAATACCCAAGCCCCGGCAGGAAATTCTCAAAACTGACCTATTCCTGGCTCATAGGTCAGAGCCACATTTGCGCTAAAGAGCTATAATAATAAAAGGGGAAGCGGCATCTGAGCTTCTCACCTGTGCCGAAACTGAGCCCAAGTGCAAGGTATTGGAATTGGCGTCTGGCGTGCTTTGTCTACAGTACCCGAACCAGACCCCCCTGGAGGGGTCGGAGTGTCGCGCCCGAGGAGAACTGGGCAGCCGTGGAGCGGATCCTGAAAAGTTGGTGTTGGTGTGCTTGCTGTGGGGTCACTTCAGTGGCCTCCTAGAGTGCTGTCTGGGTCTGATTCCCGGTGCCGGATCGGAGGAGCCGTAACTCGGATAGGCTCGGGCGGAGGGGGTCTGCCCAATCGGAGGTTCCGGAGTTGCCGAGCCCCCCGGTATGCCCAATTGGAGACAAAGGCTTGTGAACTAGTCAGGTGATTTGGCTAACCTGAGCTACGGAGGCCCTACGGGGTCAGAGTAAACGCCGAAAAAGTTCCAGGCTGAATAGGGATTGAAAACCCCTGTTTGCAGCCCAGCATCGTGTAATATTTCAGCACGGCCATCTTCTGGACAAGCAGGTTGATCTGGACGGTGTGTCAGGTAATCGATAAGGCAAAGCTAGCCTGGATGTGCAAGCTGTAGAAGGGTAAAAAGACCCGGGACTCACCCTGCGTATCTGTATGTCTGCAATGTCTGGACTAATCCTGTAAAGTTTATAACCGTTCAAAGACTCTTTTTGCTCACAGTCTTATATATAACACAATATAAAGGGGAAAATTGTGTTTACAAGGGGGACAGAAAAGTTAAAAAAAAAGGGGATAAAAATTGGCTATTAGCCATCTATGCTTTAGTTTCTTGATGTTCCCTTATTCAGATTTCTAATGTGCTCTGCAGTTAATTTTTTTTTTTTGACGCTAGGTAATAGATGTTAAACTTATTGTCTAGACTGCATAAGTGCAAAAATTTCTATTTATTAACATCTAGGTTATCCTCAATTTAAAGTATGATAATGGTGCCAGTAGAATACTGTTTAGTCTGGTGTCAAGTGATCTGTCTATAGCAGGCTCCTTTGTGTTTGTTCACATATATATATAATTTTTCCTTTTTTTTTTTTTTTTTTTCCTGCTGTTTTTTGTGTTTTCAATTTATATAAATAGTTAGTTATTCAGAAGGTGGAGGGAAGGGAAGGGGGGGTCTTCACAATTGTGTATTTAGATACTTAAGGATTTTCAAATCACGTATTTGGTACCAGGCGAGTACCTGGCTTTGTATAGTGTGTTGTGCAGTATATGCACTATTTTGAATGGAAAGATATATCACTCAGGTGAAATCTATTTCACCCATAATGCCTGTGAAAACGAAAGATAAAAAAAGTAATAAAACAGCTGATACCAGTCTAGATAATCCTATGGATTCCAGTAAGAGTGTGTTTGATATGCAAGAGCTTACTGTTAAACTCCTGGAAGTGTTCTCGCCCCAATTTGAAGCAATTAAAAAGGAATTAGGGTCTATTTCTACTGAAATAGTCACATTATCATCTGAAGTGAAACTTTTTTCAAACAGATTAACAGAGGCTGAGTCTAGAATTTCGAATTTAGAAGATCAGGGCCACATTTCAGCAGAGATTATTAAAAAACAAGATTCTAAAATCAGAAATATGCAGCTTCGCCTGGAGGATCTTGAGGATCGCTCCCGGCGTAATAATATTAGATTAGTTGGCCTACCAGAAGTCGCAGAATTTGATGACCTCTTAAAATTTACGTCTACTACACTACCCCTGGCGCTAGGGATGCCCCCCCAATCAGTTCCACTTATAATTGAACGGGCGCATAGACTGGGCCCTAAGAAAGACCTCGTAGATGGAGCTTTAAAAAATAGAGTTTGTTTATTTAAACTCCTAAAATATCAAGACAAGATTGAGCTTATGAGACTGTTTAAAACAGCAGAACCCCTTTTTTTTGGTAATAGCAGAATACTAATGTTTCAAGATTTTTCCTCTGAGACTTCGGCGAGGAGGAGAACTATGGCCCCGCATTGTACACAACTTATAAATAAAGGGATAAAAGCACGGATGATCTATCCTGCTCGAATCATAGTTGAAAATCGAGGTACTAGACGCTCATTTGACGAGGTCTCAGAGGTAAAAAAATACATAGAATCCCTGTGAGCAGAGGCTAGATGTGGTTTGGTACTCAAATAAGATGTTAGATGAATAATATTTTTGAAGGTGTGATAATGTTCAAGCTAAACTTAATGTCAATTTTTATGATTAGCGCATTTGTTATTTGTTATATGTATTTGGTGTTTTGTTGCTTCTTGTCTCTTTTTTCCTTTTTTTTTTTTTTTTTTTTCTCTCCCTCTCTCCTTCTCCTCTCCCTTCCTCCTGGCCCTCCCCTTTTGTCTCATTGCATTATTTTTTAAAGGTATTTTATATGGCCATTCCGGTCAGCTCTCTTTTTCTTGATAGATTGATGCTGAATGGGTGAGGGACTCAAAGTACTCTCTTGGAATATAGGAGGAATAACTTCCCCTATTAAGCGTAAATTAGTTATTAAAAAATTAGCTACCCATAAACCGGATATAGTTCTCCTACAGGAGACACATCTCAGTCAACAAGAAGCAGCGAAACTGAAAATAAAGTGGGTAGGGGAAGTTATTTCAACAGCAAGCCGAGCTAGGAAATGTGGGTTAGCTATCCTTCTTCATAAGGATCTCGATTATAAAATAATTAAAGTAGAAGTGGACGAAGCGGCTAGGTATATCCTTCTTCAAATTCATCTAAAAAACGTCAAACTGGTGATTTTTAATGTATACGCCCCAAATAATTTTTCCAGAGAATTCTGGGAAAATATAAAGCTAAAACTATTTCCTTATGTCTCTGAGAACGTAATTCTTGGGGGAGATTTTAATGCAACTCTTTGTCCTACTCTAGATAGATTCTCAAAAAAAAATATTGCAGTCCATAATAGATATGCAAAATTTTTAAAACAATGGTGCTCAAGGTTAAAATTAGTAGATGTTTGGCGGCTAAAAAATCCTGACAAGCTGCTATATTCTTGTGAGTCTTTAGCTCATGGAACATTTTCAAGAATAGACTTCTTTTTAATTTCAGAAACATTAGCCTTACAAGAAATAGAGGCCGAAATAGGAGAAATTAGTATATCAGATCATGCCATCATCTCATTATCTTTTATAGCAGGTAACAAAGAAAGGATCAAAACACTTAGATTTATCTTTCCTCGCTATTTATGTAATAACCCTAAATTTGTTAATTTTATGAAAGCCTCTTGGCAGCGCTATTATGCTGAAAATTCAAGTTACTCTCACAAGATTGAAATCTGTTGGGAAGCTTTTAAAGCTGTATTACGAGGTGAAATCCAGGTTTTTGTAAGTATAGGTAAGAAGAAGAGCAGAATAAGAGAAACTCAAATTTTAAATCAGGTTAGGAATGCTTTCACAATGTATTGTGCAAATCCTACAGTGGGGAATTGGGGGAAATATAGAGATAAGAGAAAGGAAAGAGATCTCTTCTTGAAACAAAAATTAGCAGAGGAAGAAACTAAAATAAATCTTCACTTTAAAGGTATTCATGGGTACTCGGCCAAATTTTTGGCCAAACTTACTAAAAGTAGAAAAAAGAAAAATCTTATATTGGCAATCCAAACGGATAAAGGTAGAGTTACAGAAACTAAGGAGATCTTAGAAATTTTCTATACTTATTACCAACAGCTCTACTCCGATACTGCAATAAACAATGTCAATCATAACAATTTTTGGGATATGATAAAGGCCCCTAAAATATCTAATGAGGATTTGTTAGTGATAAATGCCCCGATCTCAATACAAGAAATCAGAAAAGCTATAGATAATTTAAAAATGAACAAAGCAGCGGGTCCTGATGGATTCCCTGCTGAATTCTATAAATGTATGAGTGAAGAGGTATCAGTGATACTAGAAAAACTTTTCAATTCTTATTTTTGTACAATGAATCCTATATCCAATTATTTCTCTGCGGCGAATATTTCTCTCATTCTAAAGAAAGGTAAAAACCCGGAAGATCTGGCTTCCTACAGACCAATTTCTGTCTTAAATATAGATTATAAAATATTAATGGCAATTATTGCGGGAAGAATCTCTAAATGTTTACATAATATTATCCATCCAGATCAAACTGGATTTATGATAGACAGAAATCCAACAAAAAATATACGTAAAGTAATTAATCTGTTGGATTACGCGTGGAATGTAGATCAGGGTAGGAAGAAACCGGTCTGGCAAGATGCGGCTATTCTTTCCCTGGATGCCATTAAAGCCTTTGATTCAATTATTTGGGAATATTTATTCAGAACATTAGAGCAATTTGGGTTTAAGGGAGAATTTTTACACTTCATTCATAGAATTTATCATAATCCAATATCTTTTTTACTTATTAATGGGACCTTGTCATCCAAAATAACTTTACAAAGGGGCACTAGGCAGGGGTGTCCGTTGTCCCCCTTGCTTTTTAATATTGCATTAGAACCTCTAGCAATTCGGTTCAGGGAAGTGTTAATGGGATGCCAGTTTGGTATACATTCCCTGAAAATCTTGTTGTATGCGGATGACGTGTTATTATTTTTAGCCAATGTCCAGCAGTCTATCTTATTAGTGTTACAAACTCTGAAACTTTTCAGTTCATTCTCTGGGTATAAGATAAACTTAGAGAAGAGT
Organism: Bombina bombina; assembly: GCF_027579735.1. NCBI lineage: Eukaryota > Metazoa > Chordata > Amphibia > Anura > Bombinatoridae > Bombina > Bombina bombina. Next base: position 219,086,858 of record NC_069506.1, read on the forward strand.
GAATTATTGTGCCTTAATGATAGAATGATAGTAACTCCTAGTATTCCCTTTAAACAGGTCGATGCTATTAAATATCTAGGCCTGGTTCTGCACAGGAATCCTAGTTGCCGGTATAAAGCTAATTTTGAACCACTGTTCCAAAAGATTGCTGATGACTTACAACTATGGGTTGCATTCCCACTGTCTTTGACAGCACGCGTTAGGCTAATTAAATCTATCATTTTCCCACGTTTGTTATACCCGCTTCAGAATTTACCGTTGTTTATCTTAAATAAGGATCTTAAGCGAATTAACTCCTTATTTACTAAATTTATTTGGAATAATAAAAAATCACGATTGGCCTTAGGGAGACTTATGCAAACTCCTGGAGGGGCCGGTTTAGTGTTACCTGATCTTAAACTCTACAATCTGGCGGCGCTGGTTAAGATAGCAATGGATTGGATTGCTGGGTCCAATATCGTTTCTTCTGAAGAGATAGAATCATTTGTAATTGCACCATTTTCATTAAAAGCGATCTTGCACTGCAAAGTACAGAAATTGCCGCAGAATATTAGCTGCCTTATCTCTATAAAGAATGTAGTATATGCATGGCAAAAAACCTGTGCAATTTTAGATCTGGATTATTCTTTTTCTGATTTCTTACCTATTGTAAGTAACCCGAGTTTTCTTCCAGGGATACATCAAAAAGTATTTAGAGACTGGGCAGAAAAAGGTTTACTTTATGTGAAACAATTTCTTGACGAAAATTATCATATAGTACCTGCTGAAGATATTTTCAGTAATTACAATATACCTAGATCCAATTTATTTGCGTATTTTCAAATCCGTCATTTTATTTTAGATCAGAAGTGGCGGCCTACATCCACAATAGTTTGGCCCGATATTAAACTTTGTATACAAAAATTCACTACAGGTGATGCCTCGATCTCTCTGTTGTATGATATCATGCTGAATAAGCAGAGTCTGCCCATTAGGGATAATCTAGGTAAATTTTGGTCTGCAAAAATTCCTGTGATAGATTTTGAAAATATTTCTCAAAGCTTTAATTTGCTGCAGAAATGCAAAGTACCAATGGCCTGGAAAGAATCACATATGAAGCTGATTAATGACTTCTATATTTCACCATGGAAGATGAAAAAGTTTTACCCTTTATCAGTCAATATCTGCCCATGTTGCGCATATTATAAGGCAGATATACTCCATATGTTTTGGTCTTGCCCTATGGTCAGACAATTATGGCTGAAGATAATTTATTGGTTTAATAAATTATACAAAGTTACAATATTGCTAGCAGTAGAGGATATTTTCTTTCTATACCCTTTCAATGATGATTTTAATAGGAACACCATAGAAAGCTTAAATACAGTTATATTAGCAGTTAGATTCTGTATACTTAAAAATTGGAAAAGTAAGCGTTTATTAGGACTAGCTGAGGTCTTTAAAATATTTCAGGAGCAGATTGTCTTTGAATCTTTCCATCTCCATGATGCCTCTGAGAAAAGAATTAAGAAGTTCTTATGGAAATGGTCACCGGTTATATTAACCTATCCAAGTGTTATTCAAAAAATGATTCTCTCCCCCTTTCTAGCATCAGTAAGTTTTGCAGAATTGACTCTATTAAATGTTTTTCCACATAATTGGATTAAGTAGCCTGGATGGGTCAATATGGAGATATGGAGGGACAGTTGGAGGGGGGGAGAGGAGGAGAGGATTGTCCCTTTTTTTCCCCTTCTTTTTTTTTTCTCTCTCTCTTTTTCTTTTCTGTCTATATTTATGTGTATATTTATATGATTTGGTTATGTGTTGAATCTGTAAACAAGGTGATGTAAAAACCCTTTAAAAGTTCAGCAGTGTATATTAATAATGACAAATCTTGAGCAGGGTATTAGGTATTGATGATCATTTTATATATTGAAGTAATTATTTCCTCATGTGATCATTTTCTTTTTTGTTTTTCTGTATGCAGCGCTGCTTTGTTTTGTTTTGTTATGTTATTTTTCTTGATCTTCGCCCTGCGTGGTATAAAGATTTGTAATTTGATTTGCTTTTGTTTGATATACGCTGTTGGTTATCTATAAATAAAAGTTAAAAAAAAAACAAAAAACTTTTAAATAAAGAAATGCCTGGTGCCTAGGTGAACAAAAAAAAAGAAGAAACAAACAAAGACTTTGTCAAGTTTGTTAAACCACCATACTGCAGTAAAGTTGCTGAACAATATTTTTGGATCTATTCTTTGCATTATAAGTTGGTACCAACCCCCAGAACTGGACTCCGGGCAACTTATAACTGTTTCCTATGATGTGTGTCTTCAGAACATAAAATCTATCCTTCTCTTGACTGTGCCTTGATTGTTGGAGTTATGTAACCTGTTATGGTACTACAGATCATCCCCAGCGAAATTAGGGGAGTATTGTTTTAACTTATTTACTTATATTGCTTGTTTTGTATTCTCTTTTAATTGTGTTATCTTTATGAATCATATTTGTTATAAGAAGTCATATAGCATTGTCTGCTGAAAAGTATGCTTTATTTGTATTAGTACACACTGTAGTTTATGCATATAAACAAAGTAATCTTCCAGATAGGGGTGTAACTTTAAACCTTGATGTGTCTTACAATGGAGAAAGGTATGAGAATAAAGGTTTTTTTGTAGGAATTGCCCATTGCTATCATTCCTTAGTGTATTTATTATTATTTTATTATCGGTTATTTGTAGAGCGCCAACAGATTCCGCAGCGCTATAAACAAAGGGGGAGTACAACAAAACAATTATAGTGTATAAATCAAACTACTTATTAAATCAAAAGATTAAAGACATGCCTCAGCTAGATATTTGTAACAATTATAAAGAGAAATATGAGTTTTGGGAGTGGTATAGTTATATTGATACTGATGGTATATCTTCTACTTATCATATCTTTTATAAAGCATATGTATTTTCTCTTATTTAATGGGTATGGTATTTGCTATTTGGATTTGAAATCCCATGTGTTTGACAGTGAAGGGAATTATCTTACCATAAAGATGTGTTTACCTTTTAAGAGATTTTGTAGTTTTAACCATGTTATGGTTGTATTCTTTCCTAATACAGGAGCGCAAGAGAATTTAGGTTGCATAAAATAATTAGACAATTAAGTGTCTATATCAGAGGACATAGCTGATTCTATTAAGATCATAGTTGGAGAATTATAAACATTACAGAATAAAGTAACTCTAGAGAAAGTGTGAAGAAATTAATTTTAAAGAGAATTTTTTTATTGACTGTTTTATTTTTCATTGTTTTTGCAAGCCTTAGCACAAGTTACTAGCATAGTTATATAGCTTCATGTTGAAGTCTAGTAGTTTTTACTTGCTTAGTGTTCATGTTTAAGGTATCATTTAAATTATATAGAGTAGCTGTGAGTTATTCTCTGTAGAAATGCAATAAATGTATTTGGTTTGTATTATGTATCCACAATGTTTTTTTTCCCCTAGATTTAGATGACATATGATAAATTAAGGTATTTGGGATGCTTAGAAAAGAGAAAAGTTATGTTGTGTATAATTGTGATTGCATCAGAGTGCATGCTCATCTTGTGCTGTTTTGTTTCCTTCTTAGACTCCTTCTGACTCAAGTATCTGTTGCTATGGGACCACCTATTTCTCTCATACTTTCATTATGTACCTGCAGATGGATACTTTCTTATGTGCAAGGCATCCCTAATGCAAATGGACTATAGTATTGAAGCAGAGTGTCTGAGGGAGGTGGAGCTCTAAGAGGACCAAGACTGTTCTTAAAGTGATAAGTGGCCACCCAGAGATGCTTATGCTGTTCCCATGTTATGCTCCACTGTGTAAAGTGTACAGAGCAAGAAACTGTTGGTAATATTGGGGGGTGCTAGCTATGCAGGTTGAGAAATAAAGATGCAGTGTTGTTTGGGGGTAGATGGGGGTTTTGCTGGGTCTTGGAGCAGAGGGAATTCTGGGAGGTAGATGGAGAGTATTATTAGAATTTGGGTAGTAGTAGTTTGGAAATTCTGGGAGGTAGATGGAGACCGTACTATTATGCAGTGACAAATTGTGCTCTATTGGCCTATTGGCATATTGGCTATTATAGCAATAAGTGTATGGATTTCTATACAGTATTCTCACACAGATTCATGTTATACCGTAGTATTAGACTTACATTGGTATTAAGAGATTTACTAATTTTCTGTGCCTTTTATATAGCTGTTATCTGTTTTAAATATTATATATTTTTTATGGTATGGTATTCTGTTAGAATAAAAGGATGGAATGTTAGAATATATAACCATAGTGCTGCCATTTTGTATCTAAGAAGCCAAGAAGAACTAATTATGAACTGTTGTTTTTTTCCGTATTTTGTTATATGACATCTGTTCTTTCGGGAGTAACATCCTTATCTTGTTAACGTAACCATGCAGCTAACAGCATTTTTACATTCCTATGTTATGTTGTTGTTCAAGGATGAATGTCTCCAGTCTTATAGAAAGGATTTTCTGTCTATTAAGTTGTATTACCTAACTTGTAATAGGGGGCATGTATGAAGACCCTCTGTGTCTTTACATGTATGTAATGCAATATATTACCCAGCCCTGCTAAGAATAAATTAGATCAGACTAAGATTCCATTGTGTGTGCATGTCTTATTTTTGCTCTCCAAGGCCTTGAATGTGAAATACTCAATTCCAGTGATAAGTGAAACATACTGATTATTATTATGAATATTATGAAGCGGTACCCCGGCGATCTCAGACCTAACACCCAGACTTTGAGAGAGTCACACCCAACACCTATTAATGAACCATCAAATTCCCTGAGTTTAGGCTTGTGGGGCATTAGCTCATTTAGCTGTGTGTAGTACCTATGGGATAAAATAGTTGCCTGAGATCCAGTATCAAGTAATCCCATGATAGGGTTGGTAACTGAATCCTGGAGCTCAGCTAATACATAATATCTCCACTCAGTTTCTACCATTCCACACATAAAATTAGCATGTTTACACATTTGTGTGCTTCTCCACAATTTACCTGAATCTGCCACATTACCTGATATGGCATAATTATTAAAGATGGAGGGTCTCCAAATATGCCAAAATGTCTCTTTAATATGAAATTTTAATTTTAAATAGCTATTCTGTCTATTTTGATGCGGTTGTCTTTGAGGTTCAACTTGTCCAGCGTTAATATCCTGTTGTACACTATTTAATTGGGGTGTCTGGTTATCCTGAGAGTATCTGCGCCACTTATGGTATCTACTTCTACGGGGTACCGATTATCTTGTGTGTATTCATCTCTTTGGGGATACCTATTTATTGGTGGACTCTGCGCCTTAGCCCTTGGTGGGAGAGGGGCAGACTCAAAACTTTGTGGGGAAGAATGGTTTCCTCTGGCCATTTCCGCATAAGTTTTCTTTTTGGATTCAAATTTGAGGGGGCTAGGTGACACCCTACTTTAGTATTCTGCCTTGTTTCTCTTTTAACCCCCTGTTCACTGGACTGCTGAATGGGGTATCATTTTGTACTCTCTCTGATCAGCCAATCCAATAAACAGTTATCATCAAAGTCTCTAGACAAATTTACTTTGATGTGTGAGGGAAATGCTTAATAAAATAAATTTACAAATGCTGAGCTTTCAAATTTCGGATTGTTTTCAGTCATGCAGTACACTCCTTTTAGTGTAGAAAGGAATTTGATCTGACTTTGATTTGCGCAACATTTTAAATTGTATATCGCTGCTTTAGCCGTGGTCGCGGTACGATGTGGGCCAAATTCCCTTTTACACTGTTGTTTTATTTCACTCCAAGAATTAATGTTCATATCTTTCTGTGAAATGAAAAACAAACAATATTTACCTTCAAATACCCATGGCAGAAATTCAATTTTAGACTTCTCGCTATTAACATTTAATAAAGACAAAGCATTTTCATAGGCCTCTAAGTGATCGATTATAGAAGTGGTCCCCCTTTTGGAGTATACAGGTACTGCACTGCTTAAGAATTTAATTATCTTAGGGGTGTCATACAACTTATTAGGTAAATTTTGGGTTCTCCTAGGGGCTTATTGTTTGGGTTGGAGCACTCCCTATCTGTCCTATTTTTACTATGGGGAGATCCCTTACGTGTATTATTATTATATGGGCTATCTGGGTAGCTGGCTCCACCCTCTGACTCACTAGAATAACTGCCCTCTCCCTCTGAAGTGTATAAATTCCCTGAATTTAAAACATTAGGTGACTGCCTATTTGGGAAGTTTAATTCTGAGCCAATCGGGGTCCTCTGTATACATTTTTCCCTAATGCCCTGTAGTTCACCTTTCACAAATGCTTTTATGGATTTAATAATCTCTGTGTTATTTTCATCACTAATGGAGGGAGGCTTATTATGGCTGAGTTGCTCATTTAAGCTTTTTATGTTAGCGATTCATTTTTGATTATGTTTATCTAAGGCGGTCATGTCTTGTTTAAGTGTAACAATTTAATTTTGGGCTATTTCTAAATTTTCTTCACATTTGTGTGATGAGCGAATTTAATCTCTTAGCTGCTGTAATTGTCATTCTTTTTCTATCATGTACGTGGATAGTTCATCATTAATGTATATTACAAGCAGCCAGGATTCATCCCGTTTTTTAGAATTCTTGCATTAATTAATTTTTAATAATTCCTGGAATAATTTACTTGTTTCGTTCCACATTCTATGATCAATAGCAATATTTTTGGCCTTAGTGGTAAGCATATCGATATAATAATTTAAATCACCTGAAATATTAAATCTATTTTTGATGTGGCAGATAATGTCAATTCTAAGGGAGTCTGTTTTTGTAAGGGGTAATCTTAGGGGACACATTTCAATACTGTGAATAGATTCAATTGATTCCTTTCTTGTAACAGACATTATGATTTTGGCTTAGTATTTGGTTAATTTAAAACGCTAATATAATTTTAACAAAAACATTTTTTTTTTTAAATATCACTAAAAACAAATATTAGTATTATTATTTTTTTTTAGAATAATTTTTACTTTACTACAAAATATATTATATCATTGTGATAAAGATGTAATGATCTCCTGCGAGTGCCTCCAACCTAGATTACAATATTATTTATTTCTATCTCAGCAGTAACCTCCAACGTGTTATATATTTACGTAACAATATTTTTGACTAATGGAATTATGAATATTAATAATTAATAGCAGTATAAAATTATTGTCAGCGACAACTCAAATTAATATAGCAGAATCTTGCCAGTACAGTCCGGTGAGATGTTAAATCTCTGTAGTGTACCCCAAAATAACTATCGAGATATTTATAAACTAAAACAATAAAAGTATTATTAAAATCAATACTTAATCTCCTAAATTCTGGCCAGTTAATCTCTGTATACACATTGATTATATTTATGTAGTAACTGAATATCACCTATGACTAGTTATATCTATCAAGTGATCAATACAACTGTAAAATATTAAACAGGCTATAGAGATATTTAGATTAATTACTATTCAATAGATATTGTCTATTATCCCATGAATGGACAAAATACTTCTATAAATTAACCTTAACTTAAAATGAATCGCTTATTAAATATCACACATGAATTATATTAGAACAATTTATAACATTAATCCATTGTCAAAATATGGATTAATGATTTAACAACACTTGATTAACTAAATATATCCTAATGCTATAATAAGAATCTTTGCTCAAATTCAATAAGTCTAATGGAATTTGTGGGAGATTATTATTCAACAACTAACCAAAAATAGCCTTATATCACTTCAAATAATCAACCAGAGAGATTTATATATTATCAACACAATAGCCAATTTATGTGTGATTCTTAAGAGATTTCACAGTAAATAAGAAAATGAATTTATAAGTATGGACTGCAAAACCCCTCTTCCTAATAATAAGGTTACTTAGCACTAATCTATTTAATATATGAAGTACACTGGTCTATTTAATACTAGAGTTGCAACCAGTGTTTCCTCTAAGGCCAGTTTTGTGAGCGGCCAAGCAGTTAAACAGTTAATTACATAATCGCACCCTGCAATTAGCAAAGACTGCACAATGCAGACTACAAGTTATTGTTCTCATATTACCTGTTTACTGCTGCACCGCACACAATACTGGCCTTAGAGGGAACATTGGTTGCAACTATAAAGTACCTCTTTAAATACCAGCTTCAATTAAACTACAACAATAAAGAATATCTTTGCTTTTAAACACTAAAATATAACATCAAACCACTTAATACATTACCAGTTGACCAATATTTGAGAGTTCAGTCCTCAAACAGAATTCTTTTCACTGTCATATAAGAGATTATGCACAAATCTGGAAGTGAATATTTGGCCCAATTTGTTTGCTCTTTCGGTATAAAGAGTTTCCCATAAAAAATTTGTCTCACAAAGACTGTATATTTCCCAGGCAGCAATTCAGCCAGTAAGATGAAGTAAGCACATCAGCCAGCATTGACCATAAGGATCAGCTCCTTTCACTTCCTGTGCAAGCATTTTATCTGTTATAAATTCCCACCTCTATTTCTAATCATCCAGTGAAATTTGGGGTATGCTCGTTGAGTCTGAGCTTCTTATTGGCCAATTGTGAATTCAATTCTCCCTTATTGGGGTAAAAATTGGGGCCAAATTAATTTGAGAATAAAATAAACAACATGTCAGATGTCTTTTTGTGGTTTTTTTTTTTACTTATTTAAAAAGAAATGATTTCTTCTAAAATGCTCTTGTTGTTTTACAGAATGTGCCCTTAACAACAACATCTTAACTTTTATAGCAATTCCCTTGCAATAACATCTTTCACATGATTGCACAAATATGCAGTCTTCTTCTTTCAGTACAGTACATCAGTATGATCTCCTTGCTGAAATTCTAACGGCTAGATTACGAGTTTCTGTCGGTAATGGTGTGCGGTGCTAACAAGCCTTTTTTTTTCTCACCACTCCCTTAAAACAACGATGGTATTACGAGTTTTCTTCAAGCCGGCGTTAGCCTCAGAAAAGTGAGCGTTGAGCAAAATTTAGCTCCACATCTCACTGTAATACCAGCGCTGCTTACGGTAGCGGTGAGCTGGCTAAACGTGCTCATGCTCGATTTCCCCATAGGAAACAATGGGGCTGAGCCGGCTGAAAAAAAGCAGGGTTCAGCTCCTAACGCAGCCCCATTGTTTCCTATGGGGAAAGGAATTTTATGTCTACACCTAACACCCTAACATGAACCCCGAGTCTAAACACCCCTAATCTTACACTTATTAACCCCTAATCTGCCGTCCCCAACATCGTCGCCACCTGCATTATATTATTAACCCCTAATCTTCCACTCCGGACACCGCCGCCACCTACATTATCCCTATGAACCCCTAATCTGCTGCCCCAAACATTGCCGACACCTACATTATATTTATTAACCCTTAATCTGCCCCCCCCAACATCGCCGCAACCTAACTAGGCTTATTAACCCCTACTCTGCCACTCCGGACACCGCCGCCACCTACATTATATGTATTAACCCCTAATCTGCCGCCCCCAACATCGCCGAACCCTACATTATATTTATTAACCCCTAATCTGCCCCCCCAACGTCACCGCAACCATATTAAATGTATTAACCCCTAATCTGCCGCCGCCGCCGCCAATGTCACCGCCACTATAATAGTTATTAACCCCTAAACCTAAGTCTAACCCTAACCCTAACACCCCCTAACTTAAATATAATTTAAATACATCTAAATAAAATAACTACAATTAAATAAATTATTCCTATTTAAAACTAGATACTTACCTATAAAATAAACCCTAAGCTAGCTACAATATAACTAATAGTTACATTGTATCTATCTTAGGGTTTTATTTATATTTTACAGGCAACTTTGTATTTATTTTAACTAGGTAGAATAGTTATTAAATAGTTATTAACTATTTAATAACTACCTAGCTAAAATAAGTACAAATTTATCTGTAAAATAAACCCTAACCTAAGTTACAATTACACCTAACACTACACTATAATTAAATTAATTGCCTAAACTACCTACAATTAATTTCAATAAAATAAAATAAACTAAAGTACGAAAAACCCCCACTAAATTACAGAAAATAAAAAAGAAATTAGAAATTTTTAAACTAATTACACCTAATCTAATCCCCCTAATAAATAAAAAAAGCCCCCCAAAATAAAAAAATTCCCTACCCTATACTAAATTACAAATAGCCCTTAAAAGGGCTTTTTGCGGGGCATTGCCCCAAAGTAATTAGCTCTTTTACCTGTAAATAAAAATATAATACCCCCAAACATTAAAAACCACCACCCACACAACCAACCCTACTCTAAAACCCACCCAATCCCCCCTTAATAAAACCTAATACTACCCCCTTCAAGATCACCCTACCTTGAGCCGTCTTCACCCAGCCGGGCACAAGTGGTCCTCCAGAGGTGCAGAAGTCTTCATCCGATCCGGCCAGAAGAGAACATCCAGTGGTGCAGAAGTCTTCATCCGATCCGGCCAAAAGAGGACATCCAGACCCGCAGAAGTCTTCATCCAGGCGGCATCTTCTATCTTCTTCCATCCAGAGCGGAGCGGGTCCATCTTGAAGACATCCGACACGGAGCATCCTCTTCCATCTGATGCCGACTGAAGAATGAAGGTTCCTTTAAGTGACGTCATCCAAGATGGCGTCCCTTCAATTCCGATTGGCTGATAGAATCCTATCAGCCAATCGGAATTAAGGTAGGAAAAATCCTATTGGCTGATGCAATCTGCCAATAGAATTGAACTTCAATCCTATTGGCTGATCCAATCGGCTAATAGGATTGAGCTCGCATTCTATTGGCTGTTCCAATCAGCCAATAGAATGTGAGCTCAATTCTATTGGCTGATTGCAGCAGCCAATAGGATTTTTCCTATCTTAATTCCGATTGGCTGATAGGATTCTATCAGCCAATCGGAATTGAAGAGACGCCATCTTGGATGACGTCACTTAAAGGAACCTTCATTCTTCAGTCGCCGTCGGATGGAAGAGGATGCTCCGCGTCGGATGTCTTCAAGATGGACCCGCTCCGCGCCGGTTGGAAGAAGATAGAAGATGTCGCCTGGATGAAGACTTCTGCCGGTCTGGAGATCCTCTTTTGCCCGGATCGGATGAAGACTTCTGCACCACTGGAGGTCCACTTGTGCCCGGCTGGGTGAAGACGGCTCAAGGTAGGGTGATCTTCAAGGGGGTTAGTGTTAGGTTTTATTAAGGGGGATTGGGTGGGTTTTAGAGTAGGGTTGGGTGTGTGGGTGGTGGGTTTTAATGTTTGGGGTTTTTTTTTTTTTTTTTTTTAACAGGTAAAAGAGCTGATTAGTTTGGGGCAATGCCCCGCAAAAAGCCCTTTTAAGGGCTATTTGTAATTTAGTATAGGGTAGGGAATTTTTTATTTTGGGGGGCTTTTTTACTTTATTAGGGGGATTAGATTAGGTGTAATTAGTTTAAAAATTTGTAATTTCTTTTTTATTTTCTGTAATTTAGTGTTTTTTTCTCGTAATTTAGTTTATTTAATTTAATTGTAATTAATTGTAGGTAGTTTAGGTAATTAATTTAATGATAGTGTAGTGTTAGGTGTAATTGTAACTTAGGTTAGGGTTTATTTTACAGGTAAATTTGTACTTATTTTTACTAGCTAGTTATTAAATAGTTAATAACTATTTAATAAATATTCTACCTAGTTAAAATAAATACAAAGTTGCCTGTAAAATAAAAATAAACCCTAAGCTAGATACAATGTAATTATTAGTTATACAGGGAGTGCAGAATTATTAGGCAAATGAGTATTTTGACCACATCATCCTCTTTATGCATGTTGTCTTACTCCAAGCTGTATAGGCTCGAAAGCCTACTACCAATTAAGCATATTAGGTGATGTGCATCTCTGTAATGAGAAGAGGTGTGGTCTAATGACATCAACACCCTATATCAGGTGTGCATAATTATTAGGCAACTTCCTTTCCTTTGGCAAAATGGGTCAAAAGAAGGACTTGACAGGCTCAGAAAAGTCAAAAATAGTGAGATATCTTGCAGAGGGATGCAGCACTCTTAAAATTGCAAAGCTTCTGAAGCGTGATCATCGAACAATCAAGCGTTTCATTCAAAATAGTCAACAGGGTCGCAAGAAGCGTGTGGAAAAACCAAGGCGCAAAATAACTGCCCATGAACTGAGAAAAGTCAAGCGTGCAGCTGCCAAGATGCCACTTGCCACCAGTTTGGCCATATTTCAGAGCTGCAACATCACTGGAGTGCCCAAAAGCACAAGGTGTGCAATGCTCAGAGACATGGCCAAGGTAAGAAAGGCTGAAAGACGACCACCACTGAACAAGACACACAAGCTGAAACGTCAAGACTGGGCCAAGAAATATCTCAAGACTGATTTTTCTAAGGTTTTATGGACTGATGAAATGAGAGTGAGTCTTGATGGGCCAGATGGATGGGCCCGTGGCTGGATTGGTAAAGGGCAGAGAGCTCCAGTCCGACTCAGACGCCAGCAAGGTGGAGGTGGAGTACTGGTTTGGGCTGGTATCATCAAAGATGAGCTTGTGGGGCCTTTTCGGGTTGAGGATGGAGTCAAGCTCAACTCCCAGTCCTACTGCCAGTTTCTGGAAGACACCTTCTTCAAGCAGTGGTACAGGAAGAAGTCTGCATCCTTCAAGAAAAACATGATTTTCATGCAGGACAATGCTCCATCACACGCGTCCAAGTACTCCACAGCGTGGCTGGCAAGAAAGGGTATAAAAGAAGAAAATCTAATGACATGGCCTCCTTGTTCACCTGATCTGAACCCCATTGAGAACCTGTGGTCCATCATCAAATGTGAGATTTACAAGGAGGGAAAACCGTACACCTCTCTGAACAGTGTCTGGGAGGCTGTGGTTGCTGCTGCACGCAATGTTGATGGTGAACAGATCAAAACACTGACAGAATCCATGGATGACAGGCTTTTGAGTGTCCTTGCAAAGAAAGGTGGCTATATTGGTCACTGATTTGTTTTTGTTTTGTTTTTGAATGTCAGAAATGTATATTTGTGAATGTTGAGATGTTATATTGGTTTCACTGGTAAAAATAAATAATTGAAATGGGTATATATTTGTTTTTTGTTAAGTTGCCTAATAATTATGCACAGTAATAGTCACCTGCACACACAGATATCCCACTAAAATAGCTATAACTAAAAACAAACTAAAAACTACTTCCAAAACTATTTAGCTTTGATATTAATGAGTTTTTTTGGGTTCATTGAGAACATGGTTGTTGTTCAATAATAAAATTAATCCTCAAAAATACAACTTGCCTAATAATTCTGCACTCCCTGTATTGTAGCTAGCTTAGGGTTTATTTTACAGGTAAGTATTTAGTTTTAAATAGGATTAATTTAATTAATTGTAGTAATTTTATTTATATTTTAAAAAAATATATTTAAGTTAGGGGGGTGTTAGACTTAGGTTTAGGGGTTAATAAATTTAATATAGTAGCGGCGACGTTGGGGGCGGCAGATTAGGGGTTAATAAATGTAGGTAGGTCGCGGCGATGTTAGGGACGGCAGATTAGGGGATAATAAAATTTAACTAGTGTTTGCGAGGCGGGAGTGTGGCGGTTTAGGGGTTAATATATTTATTAAAATGGCGGCGATGTCCGGTCGGCAGATTAGGGGTTAAACATTTTAGTTAAGTGTTTGCGATGTGGGGGGGGGGCTCGGTTTAGGGGTTAATAGGTAGTTTATGGGTGTTAGTGTACTTTTTATCACTTTAGTTAAGAGTTTTATGCTACGGCGTTAGCCCATAAAACTCTTAACTACTGACTTTTATATGCGGTAAGAGTCTGGACAGGAGAGGGTGTACCGCTTACTTTTTCCAGCAATCATAATACCGGTTTTAGGAAAATCCCATTAAAAAGATAGGATACGCAATTGACGTAAGGGGATTTGTGGTATGCTAAAATCACGGAAAAAAAGTGAGCGGTACACCTGTACCTGCCAGACTCGTAATACCAGCGGGCTTTAAAAAGCAGCGTTGGGACCCCTCAACACTGCTTTTTAAGACTAACGCAAGAGTTGTAATCTAGCTGTAAGTATTTTATTCTTGACTGTATTAACACTAAAAGGCCTATCTATCAAACTCTGAATGGAGCTTGAGAGGCCATGTTTCTGGCGAGTCTTCAGACTCGCCAGAAACAGCAATTATGCTGTCTGCTCCATAACCTGTCCACCTGCTCTAATGAGGCGGACAGGAATCTCCGCAATTCAACCCGATCGAGTACGATCGGGTTGATTGACACCTCCCTGCTGGCGGCCCATTGGCTGCGAGTCTGTAGGAGGCGGCGTTGCACCAGCAGCTCTTGTGAGCTGCTGGTGCAATGCTGAATACGGAGAGCGTATTGCTCTCCGCATTCAGCGAGGTCTTGCGGACCTGATCCGCGCTGTCGGATCAGGTCCGCAAGACCTTTGTTAAATTGGCCTCTAAGCCTGTTCTGGGCAGCATGTGCCTAAATTAATTTAAGTTCAGATTTTAGTTAAAAAGTGTTCAAAGCTTTTTTTTAAAGTCCACATATTTAAAAGATATATACCATCCCAGATAAATGTAGTTTCCTCTACAAGTAAATAGATTTTTTTTTGTGTAAAACTTTTTCTCATTATGATCTGTGGAAAAATACTTTTTGATTTCCTTTGATACCGGTTACCATGGTGATAAATGCAGCATTTTCTGTCAAGCACTGTAAAGTTTTCACTGCTCACTTTTATCCAGTGATGTCATGCTGAACGTCAAGGGCACGTGCGTATGAGCAAGTTAGCCTATGTGCTCTCTGAAGCCTACAAACAACAAGTATAACTGGATAACTAATTATACGTAAAAGAGGAGGAGTGGTTTGGACATCTGTTTATAGTGCAAAACCATATTTTATACATATAGCACTGGCGTGGTCACTTTATGATAACATATTTTCTCTAAACTACTAGTATGTATATTGTATATCTTTAATATCTTATGTCATACAAAGACCTCCAAAAATTACGAACACTGGTGCTCTTCAGGAAAAACATTTTTACATCTAAATTGGTTTGTGATATCTCCACATAACAGTTTTAAAGATTTGACTCCTGTTGGAATTTACCTCATGGCTAACAAGGTTTGGTCTCTCAGCATGGACATCCCAGAATTTAGAGGTATTATTCTGATTTTTAAGACTGGGTAAATTACTAAAAGTGTAAGGTGCGGGATAGCTTTAATGGCACAAATTTCACATATCTTCATGTATTTATTAAAGACACCATGGCAATTTGTTAGTGATCCATGCAGGCTTATGCATTCCCTCCAATCACTATGATTCTTTGTATTATTCAGATAATGTAATGAGACAAGTACTAAAGAATAATTTTAGCTTGTAATATGAGTGCAAAAATAGAGCTGTATTGATTGAGCTTGAACAATGTTAACGCACAATAGATCAAATGTTTTGCCTATATCTGTTTATAGGCCTATAGACACTATATGGCCAATAGTGTCTGGACACCTGACCATCACACCTCTAAGAGCTTGTTGGACATCACATTCCAAAACCATGTGCATTAATATGTAGTCCCCCCCCCATCGTTTTGGCTATATTAGCCACAACTCTTCTGGAAAGGCTTTCCACAAAATTTTGGAGAGTGTTTGTAAGTATTTGTGCCCATTCAGCCAAAAGAGCATTTGTGAGCTTAGGGCAAAGAAGGTCTGGCTTGCAATCAGCGTTCCAAATTATCCCAAAGATTTTTAATGGGGTTGAGACCAGGGCTCTGTGCAAGTTACTTGAGTTCCTCCACACCAAACTCACTTAAAACTATGTCTTTATGGACCTCGCTTTGTGTACTGGAGTGCAGTCATGCTGGAACATCAAAGGACATTCTCCAAACTGTAAGTATTTGTGCCCATTCAGCCAAAAGAGCATTTGTGAGCTTAGGGCAAGAAGGTCTGGCTTGCAATCAGCGTTTAAAATGATCTTAAAGGTTTTCAATGGGGTTGAGCTCAGGGCTCTGTGTAAGTCACTCGAGTTCCCCCACACCAAACTCATCAAACCATGTTTTTTTAGACCTCGCTTTGTGTACTGGAGCGCAGTAATGCTGGGACAGCAAAGGGCCTTCTCCAAACTGTTGCCACAAAGTTGGAAGCACCCTCCTGTCTAAAATGTCTTTGTATCCTGTACCATTAATATGACACTTCACTGTAACTAAGGGGGATGTTGATGTGAAGATTGTGTACAGTGGCTTGGCCATGGAAACCTGTTTCATGAACATTTTGACATACAGTTCTTGTGATGTTGCTTCCAAGGACAGTTTGGAACTCCAAGGTGTGTAATCCAACAGACAATAGGCAATTTTATTAGCCAATTACTTTAGCCTTACAATTATTGTACTTCGGTGGCATCCTATGACAGTGGCTAGTTCAAAGAAACTGAGCACTTCAGTATAACCCATTGTACTGGCAATGTTTGTCTATGGTGATTTCATGGCAATGTGCTGGATTTAATGCACCTGTTAGCAATGGGTGTGGCTATAACACCTGAAGAAGTTGGGGTGTCCACATACTTTTGAGTGTATGTTATATTATATTTAGATATCATTGTTCAGTAAATTGTTATTTTCTCAGTAGTATTTTACCTGAAATAAAAAGTGTAATTTAAGATATTTTGGCTTTGTATCTATAATATTACATGCCACATTCTGGCTAATTTGTTTAGGTAATTTCAATTAGTAATGTGCATAGGTAAACCCAGATATTCATGCATTACATTATACATGTTCACATTTTTAGAAATGTTCATTTATAAAAACAGCATCACAATTCAATTACATTGAAACAGAAAATGTCTACAAATTAATTTAACTAAAGTCAGAATAAAAATGTGTATTAGAATTATTACTGATACATTTTAATAAAATGTGTTCATAATGCACCACAGTGAAAGTGTTTTTCTCATGTTAAAGTGATGGTAAATTCACAAGAAGTACTCTCTACCATCCAATGTCAAATTAAAAAATAATAGTAGTTTAATTAATGAAAACCTTACATTTGCAAGCTTACTTCAGTAATTAATTTTAAAATGCTCCTTTTCTATCGCAAACTCGCACACTCTGGCAGCCCCGACATTTAGACTTTTTTTTTATGACTTTTTTTCTTTAGCCAATCATATTCATGGCATTGTGCCATGTATCACTCAGAAGAAGAAAAAACTGGATAGTTTGCGCATGCGCTAACAACGCATTAGCATAAACAGCTGCGCAAATGGGCACCTTTGAGATTCACAGCTCAGGACGAAGACAGTTAATTGTGTGATTCATTGCTTGCATTATAGCCGGACGTGGAGCATAGAGCATGCGTAGATAATTTATCTCTACATCGCACTACTAGAACAAGGAAGTTGAATGGGGGTGGAGCATATCTATGCCGGAGTCTAATATAAAGTATGTAGATATATAAATAATGTGATATTATATATTTTTTAAAATTAGTGACAAGAGCTTTCATAATACTTTATATCAAAAGCTATTATCGACATTTGCTAAATTTACCATTACTTTAAACTACAGAGCTTCTTGCTTCATATTTCTTTCATATAGGTGGTGAGAGTCCATGGGCAGTTTACTGATGGGATATACATTCCTACCAGGAGGAGGCAAAGTTTCCCAAACCTCAAATGCCTATAAATACACCTCCCACCTCACTCATACCTCAGTTTTAAAACTTTGCCTCCTTAGGAGGTGGTGAAGAAAGTTGTGCTTGATTTCTTCTGTGAAAGACGCTTCTAAGCCTATTGAAGCCCAGTTTCTCTCTAAGTACAGTGTTTGTCTGAGGGATGTGAAGGGAGTACTGCCTGATGACACCATGTTTTCATCTACCGGAAATCTTTTCATGAGGCGCTCTGTAAATTCAGTCACAGGGATTCATCTGCTGCTTCCCTTTACAAATCAACATTATACTCCTATTCCATTACCTCTACTGATATGTTTCATTACTAGTTTGGCTGTCTGCTTCTAAGTGGACGAGTGTCTGCATGTAGGTAAGTATTAATATATTATAGACATTTACAGCTATGGATGGGGCACTTATATTTAAGTTCTCTCTGTATAAAATTTGTATAGAGGCCCATGAGACAGACAATATTCCCATGTGTTTTATTTAAAACTGTTGTTTAGCTCAATAGATAAGGGGAGGATATTTAGGCATGAAACAGGCTTAGCTGGGTAACAAATAAGAGTGCATGCACCACACCACGCCCCTTTTAATGTAGATGGTCATGACATCATCATCATGATTCACCTACGTTCCGATTTTCCTGCCAAAATCGTGGGTATTTAAGCCCCGCCCCATTGTTACAATTTTTCTACCAAAATTGCGGGTATTTAAACTGCTCCACCCCCTCTCTACAATATACCTTCAAACAGTAAGGGCCCCTTTTTCAAATAAGCCCTCAATGTACCTGTGAAAGGGATTACTATATAATATAAAGTGAAAAGACCAGTTTTTTCAATACCTCAATATTGTCTATACAAGAGATTTATTATTGCATTTTGTTTTATATTTTGCCATAATGGAGCAGCACCACCCTGTCCTTGAAGCAAGCATGGAAACTGAGCAGACTGAACACCTTTCTACAAAAGCTAAGTGTGCTTATTACAAATTGTCGGATGTAGCTTCTTCAGCTCATTTATGTGTGTCATGTCTAGATTATTTACAGAGAGAAGTGCACTCACAGGAACATACCATTGTTAGCCTGTTCTATGGCGATTTACCACCTGGGTGCAGCTTTTTATATTTATGCAAATTGCTCTTGGGTCTCCCTAAGAGTAAAAGGGGAAACCAGACATGGACTCCTTGCATACATGCCCTTAGAGAGATGTGACTGCACCTCACTGACGAGGCCCACAGAAGGCCAAAACGATCGTCTGAGGTTTTTGTTTCTCTTGTTCAGAGAGGAATTGCCTTGTATTTTGGTGCTGGACTGTCATTGGGCAGGGTCAGACTGATATGCTACAGGATATTTTTTCTCTGTGAAGTGCATAGTGTGCTAAAAAGAGTATGCACCCTGAGTGACACTGAAATGAACAGGCACGGAAGTTTTATCATAGCTTTTGTCTGTCTCAGCTGCGTGCATCTCTATCTCTCTCTCTTATATTTAAGCAAATTGCTCTTGGGTCTCCCAAAGAGTAAAAGAGGAAACCAGACGTGGAGCTCCTTGCACACATGCCCTTAGAGATATGCAACTGCATCTCACTGACGAGGCCCACAGAAGGCCAAAACGATCATCCTGGGGTTGTTGTTTCTCTTGTTCAGATAGGAATTGCCCTGGTATTTCGGTGCTGGACTGTCATTGGGCAGATCAGACTGATATGCTACAGGATTATATTTTCTCTGTGAAGGGGCATGGTATTGCATAAAGAGTATGCACCCCTGAGTGGCACTGAAAATTAACAGGCACAGACGTTTTTCTAGCTTTTTGTTCTGTCTCAGCTGAGTGCATCTCTCTCTCTTTTTATATTTATGTCTAGATATTTGTCACGTTTTAAATAACAATGATGTTTCCATATATGCAGAAACTCCTACTGTTTCACATAAACATTTGGTTGCAGATGGTGTACCCCCAGCACTGAAAGAGTTTGTTGCTGCTGCCATTGATAAGGCCTGACTGCGCTGCCGATTTCAAATAAACGCAAAGGTCAGCCCATTTTTTACCTAACACTAGTAATATTTGTAGTGACCAACAGAATACTGAAGTATCCACTATTGATGAGGATTCACTCTGATTCAGAGGACTCCTTCATCAGACATAGAACCTGACAATCCCTCCTTTATGTTTAGCATTGAATATATCCATTCTCTTTTAAAAATAAAGGTCTTAGGTCACTTTGAGGGATTGCAGACAATAATCCTGTTGATGATAAACCCTGTAGTCATTTAAATTCCGTATATACAACAGTTACCAATCTCTCTGAGATTTTTCCTGTACCTGATGCTATCTCTGACAATGGTTGCTAAGGAATGGCCTAAACAAGGAACCTTCTTAACCCCCTCTGCAAGGGTTAAAAAATTGTACCCTTTACCTTATTAGTAACTAAGAACTGTGGTAAACAGTCCCCAAGGATGGATGGGGCCATTTCCACTCTTGCTAAACATACTACTAATTCCTTTGGAAGATAGAACTTCTTTCAAAGATCCTCTAGGTAGGGAAATTTAAATCTTATCTAAGAAGGACTTATTTACCATACTGGCTATATTCTTAGACAGTCATATCATTGCTGATGTATTTTCAGCGTCTTCCCTTTAGTCAACCCAATCTGGCTCAGTAGTTATCTTCTGACCCTAAAAATACCAACATTTAAAATATACTGCAACCATGCAAATAATTTTATTTGCGATGCAGTTTTTGACAAATTAAGATTAATATCAAAACTATTGGCTAGATTACAAGTCTTGCGGTAAGAGGGGTGCATTGCTAACGTGCAGTTTTTTCTCACCGCTCACTTACCTGCAGCACTGGTTTTATGGGTTTTTACAAACCCGCCGTTAAAAGGAAAAGAGTGAGCATAGAGGCAAAATTGAGGCTCCATACGCACTCCAAATACCAGCGCTGCTTAAGTCAGCGGTGAGCTGGTCATACGGGCT
>NC_069506.1:219107736-219140236 GCF_027579735.1 Bombina bombina
TGTGCACGATTTCCCCATAGACATCAATGGGGAGAAAAAGTCTAACACCTGCAAAAAAGCAGCATAAAACGCAGCCCCATTGATTCCTATGGGGAAACACATTTTATTTTTACACCTAACACCCTAACATAAACCCTGAGTCTAAACACCCCTAATCTTACACTTATTAACCCCTAATCTGCCGCCCCCCGACATTGTCGACACCTACATTATACTTATTAACCCCTAATCTGCCGCTCCGGACATCGCCGCCAACTACATTATACTTATTAACCCCTAATCTGCTGCCCCCAACATTGCAGACACCTACATTATATTTATTAACCCCTAATCTCCCTCCCCCAATGTCGCCGCAACCTACCTACATTTATTAATCCCTAATCTGCCGCCCCCAACGTCGCCGCCACTATTCTAAATTTATTAACCCCTAAACCTAAGTCTAACCCTAACCCTATCACCCCCTAACTTAAATATAATTTAAATAAATCTAAATAAAATTACTATCATTAACTAAATTATTCCTATTTAAAACTAAATACTTACCTATAAAATAAACCCTAAGCTAGCTACAATATAACTAATAGTTACATTGTAGCTATCTTAGGGTTTATTTTTATTTTACAGTCAAGTTTGTATTTATTTTAACTAGGTAGAATAGTTATTAAATAGTTATTAACTATTTATTAACTACCTAGCTAAAATAAATACAAATTTACCTGTAAAATAAAACCTAACCTAAGTTACAATAACACCTAACACTACACTACAATTAAATCAATTCCCTACATTAAATACAATTAATTAAATAAATTTAATTAAATTAGCTAAATCACAAAAAAAACAAACACTAAATTACAGAAAATAAAAAACAAATTACAAGATCTTTAAACTAATTACACCTAATCTAATAGCCCTATCAAAATAAAAAAGCCCCCCCAAAATAAAAAAAACCTAGCCTAAACTAAACTACCAATAGCCCTTAAAAGGGCCTTTTGCTGGGCATTGCCCCAAATAAATCAGCTCTTTTACCTGTAAAAGAAAATACAAACAACCCCCCCAACAGTAAAACCCACCACCCACACAACCAACCCCCCAAATAAAATCCTAACTAAAAAAACCTAAGCTCCCCATTGCCCTGAAAAGGGAATTTGGATGGGCATTGCCCTTAAAAGGGCATTTAGCTCTATTGCTGCCCAAAGCCCTAACCTAAAAAATAAACCCACCCAATACACCCTTAAAAAATCCTAACATTAACCCCCGAAGATTCAATTACCGGGAGGAGTCTTCATCCAAGCGGCAAGATGTCCTCAACAAAGCCGGCAGAAGTGGTCCTCCAGACGGGCAGAAGTCTTCATCCAGACGGCATCTTCTATCTTCATCCTTCCGACGCGGAGCGGCTCCATCTTCAAAACATCCGGCGCGGAGCATCCTCTTCAATCGACGTCTTCTTCGGAATGAATATCTCTTTAAGTGATGTCATCCAAGATGGCGTCCCTTAGATTCCGATTGGTTGATAGAATTCTATCAGCCAATCGGAATTAAGGTAGAAAAAAATCCTATTTGCTGATGCAATCAGCCAATAGGATTGAGCTGGCATTCTATTGGCTGTTCCAATCAGCCAATAGAATGCCAGCTCAATCCTATTGGCTGATTGCATCAGCTAATCGTAATCTAGGTGTATGTATTTAACTATTCTAACTAGAAGGGCCATTTGGCTCAAATCAAAAAGTGGAAACCAGACGTGGACTCCTTGCTCAGTGTGCTTAGAGGAATATGGCTACACCTCACTGACAAGGCCCAATGAAGGCCAAAACGATTGTCTGGGGTTGCTGTGTTCCTTGTTCAGAGAGGAATTGCCTGGTATTGCGGTTGTGGACTGACTGTAATAGGCGGGATCAGACTGATATACTACATGAAAGTTCTTCTATGTGAAAAGCATTACTGGGCTAAAAGAAGCTGCACCCAGGTGGTAAATCGCCATAGAACAGGCTAACAATAGTATTGAGCCAGTTGTTCGTTCCTGTGAGTGTGCTTCTCTCTGTGTGTATTTAGTCTACCTTCTTTAACCCCTCTGCAAGGTTTAAAAAATTGAACCCTTTACCTATTAGCAACTAAGAATTGTGGGAAACAGTCCCCAAGGTTGATGGGGCCATTTCCACTCTTGCTAAACATACTACTATTCCTTTGGAAGATAGCACTTCTTTCAAAGATCTTCTAGATAGGAAACTTAAATCTTATCTAAGAAGGACTTATGTACATACTGGCTATATTCTTAGACCAGCCATATCCATTGCTGACGTATTTTCAGCTTCTGAAAATTTTGGTTAAATTCCTTTTAGTTAACCAATCTGGCTCAGTAGTAATCTTCTGACCGTAAATATACCAACATTTTAAATATACTGCAACATGCAAATATTTGCGATGCAGTTTTTGACAAATTAAGATTAATATCAAAACTATGTCTTTAACTATTCTAACTAGAAGGGCCCTTTGCCTCAAATTATGGAATGCTGATATGGTATCTAAAACCAGACTACTATCTCTTTCATTCCAAGGAAAGAATTTATTGGATCCCAACTGGATTTTATTTTTTCTACTATTACTGGAGGTAAGGGTGTTTTCCTTCCTCAAGACAAAAAGAATAAAGGCCCAGGCTTTTTTTAAATCAGTTTCAGACCTAGAACCTTCAGGAGTAATTTTCCCAGTACCTTTACTGGAACAGGGCCGGGGTTTTTATTCAAATCTCTTCATTGTTCCAAAAACAGGAGATTCTTTCAGATCTATTCTAGATCTGAAAACCCTAAACAGATTTGTGAAAGTCCCAACTTTCAAAATGGACACTATAAGGAGTATTCTGCCCTTTATTCAGCAAGGTCACTTTATGTCCACAATATACAGTACTTACAGGATGTGTATCTTCACATCCCTATACACCCAGAACACCATGAATTTCTGAGGTTCTCCTTTTTTAGAAAAGCATTACCAATTTGTTGCTCTCCCATTTGGTCTAGCAACAGCTCCAAGAATTTTTACAAAGGTGCTTGGTGCCCTTCTATCTGTAATCAGAAAGCAGGTTATTGCAGTGTTTCCTTATTTGGACGATATCTTGGTACTAGCTCAGTCTTCTCTTTTAGCAGAATCTCATACAACCTAACTTCTGTTGTTTCTGCAAAAACATGTTTGGAGGATCAATTTACCTAAGAGTTCCTTGATTCCTCAGACAAAGTTCACCTTTTTTAGGTTTCCAGATAGATTGAGTGTCCATGACACTTTCCTTAACATAAAAGAGACAACTAAAATTAGTTTCAGCTTGTCAAAACCTTCAATCCCTATCATTCCCTTCAGTGGCTATGTGCATGGAGGTACTCAGCCTCATGATTGCAGCATCAGACGCGATCCCCTTTGCTCGTTTTCATATGAGACCCCTCCAATTTTGCATGCTACGCCAATGGTGCAGGGATTATACTGGAATATCACAATTGATATTCTTAGATCCCAATACATGATTTTCTCTGATTTGGTGGTTAAACCACAACTTTATATTTCAAGGGGCTTCCTTTGCATAACCAAACTGGTCTGTTATCACCATAGATGCAAGTCTTATAGGTTGGGGAGCGATATTGGGGTCTCTAACAGCACAAGGAGTCTGGAAACCTCATGAAACCAGGTTACCAATCAATGTATTAGACCTCTGTGCTCTCTTCAGAACCCTTTAGGCCTGGCCTCTATTGAAAAAGGAGTCCTATCTCTGTTTCCAGACAGACAATATCATAGCAGTAACTTATGTCAATCACCAAGGGGAAACGCACAGTTCCCCAGCCATGACAGAGGTATGCTGAATCCTCTCTTGGGCAGAAACTAATGCCTGCCTAATTTATGTGATTCACATCCCAGGTGTAAACAACTTGGAGGCAGATAACCTCAGACGTCAGACCTTACATCCAGGAGAGTGGTCTCTCCATCAAGATGTATTCAATCAGATTTTACTACTTTGGGGCCTTCCAGAAATAGATCTCATGGTCTCTTGTTTGAACAAGAAAATTCCCAGGTATCTTGTGAGCACCAGGGACCCACAGGCTGAAGCGTTGGATGCTCTAGCAGTGCCCTGGCTTTACAAGTCAGCTTATCTGTTTCCCCCCTCTGGTCCTACCTCCCAGAGTGATTTCAAAGATAAAAAGGGAACAGTCTTCGTTAATCCAGATAGCTCGAGCGTGGCCTCACAGGATTTGGTACGCAAATCAAATTAGAATGTCAACTTGCCCGCCTTGGCCTGACCTCCTCTAAGGCCAGACCTTCTATCTCAAGGTTCTTTCTTCCATCCAGACTTAAAGTCTCTAAACTTTGTGGCATGGAAATTAAACGTTTAGTTCTCAGTCATAGAGGTTTCTCTGACTCTGTGATTAACACTATGATTCAGGCCTGCAAGCCTGTTTCAAGGAAGATCTACCATAACGTTTGAAAAATGTATATCTCATGGTGTTCTTCTTATGATTACTCCTGGCATTCTTTTTGAATTCCTAGGATTCTTCAGTTTCTTCAAGATGGTTTGGATAAGGTTTGATTGCCAATACTTTGAAAGGACAAATCTCTGCTCTCTCTGTTTTGTTTCACAGAAAGATTGCTAACCTTCTTGATATTCACTGTATTGTTCAGGCTTTAATTTCAAATTAAACCTGTCATTAAACCTATTTCTCCTCCCTGGAGTCTTAATCTGGTATTGAAGATTCTAAAGGCTCCTTCCGTTGAGCTTATGCATTCTTTGAACATTAAACTACTTGCTTGGAAAATGTTTTTCTCTTGGCTATCTCTTCTGCTAGAAGAGTCTCTGAATTGGCTGCTTTATCTTGTGAGTCTCCTTATCTGATTTTCCATCAAGATAAAGCTGTTTTGTGGTGTTCTTTATTTTTTACCTAAGATTGTTAATTCTGTTAACATTAATAAGGAAATGATTGTACCTTCTTTGTGTCCTAATCCTAAGAATGCTACTGAAAGATCTTTGCACACTTTGGACGTTTGTTAGAGAATTACTATGTAGATGCTACTAAGGATTTCTGACAGACTTCTAGTCTGTTTGTTCTTTTTTTCCTGTTCTAGAAAAGGCTAGAAAGCCTCTGCCATTTCATTAGCATCTTGGTTGAATCTTTAAATTCACAAAACGTATTCAGAGGCGTGTCAGTCTCAGCTTCAGAGTATTTCAGCTCATTCTACAAGACCAGTTGCCACATCTTGGGTTTTCAAGAATGGAGCTTCAGTTAATCAAATCTGCAAAGCGGCCACTTGGTCTTCTTTGCATACAATTGTGGGTAAATAGGAGCGCCAAAGGCTAAGGTATAATTCAGGTACCAGCACTCTGTTCAATCAAAATGGTGACGGAGAAGATTAAAACAATTTATTACATTATTACCATAAAGATCAAAAATATAAAAACCACATTAGTTAAAATCACAATGAGTATATAAAAACGTGTGTATTAAAAAGTGGATCCAACTACAATGATGTCTCAAGAAAAAAAGGAGCCTAGCTAATGGCAAAAATGGGGGATGGCTCTACCATCCAATCTAATAAAACCAACAAGAAACTTCAATATGAAGATGGCGATGTGGTGTTATACCACATATAATAATGAATAAAGGTGCTTACAAAAAAGTGTACAAGTCTATTCCAGAAAAAAAGAGGAACCATAAAAATTAAATTAAATCAATCCGATGTGAAGTGACAACTCAAAAGATGTGTGTAACATACAGCGTGTGAAAAATAAAAATAAAAATAAAAATATTGAGGATAATAAAACAAAAAGGGATCAAAACCGGTTTGTCCAATGGAAAATAATAATGCTGTTGTGTTCGTGAAAAAAAGGAAAAAAACGTGTTTCAAAATCAAGAAATGAAAAATACTGATTGATCCAAATCACAAATACAAATGTTAACCGTGTACATAGGGGTGCAATGGGTCGAAATCTAAAATGAATATTCGTACAAAGTGTGACAAATACCAACAGAGTGTGACAAATATCAAATCACAAAAAATAAAACAATTGTTAACTTAGAACACATGGAAAATAAAAAACAAAGTGGGTCAGATAAATCCTAGAAATATCCTATAAAATGTCCATAACAAAAGTCCAACATGTGAAAAAGAACCACTGAATGAAATGATCCTAGGAGCTTGTCCTGATCCAGTATCCTAGTCTGTCAAAAACATGGACCTGAAATCAAAAGGAAAAAAACTTCTCAACAAAAAGGGCCTATGGGGTGTAGCTTATCGGTAAATAAACTTACCCCAAAAGCCAATTGATCCTGGTAGTGTAAGAAGCCTCACAAATCTCTTAGGTAGTCTACGCGTTTTGGCCCAACAGCAGGGCCTTTTTCAAGACATAATGAGGCTTTAATATCACTGACCTTTTATATCTGATGATATGGGAGTGTCTCTATAGGAAAAAAGCGCCAAATGGACTTTCAGGTGGTCAAATTCCCGCCAAACGCTTATCGCGTTGTCATGCCGCTAACCGGATATCCGCTTGTGGGTTACTTCCGGTTGCGTCATTTCCGGTTTCCCCGAACAACTTCCGGTAATTATACTTCCAGTGGTAGCGTAACCATTTTGGTTATGGGCAAAGATAGGGGTGCAAATGGGCTGACCAAATTGACATACGATAATATATATTTTGATATTAAAAATGGGATGATATTAGCTACAACTAGATTTTAGGCTCATAAATACCAGGATATACATATGTTTGTGAACTTATGATCATATTAAAATATTACATAGATAAATCAATCAATAACAAATATCAGAGGGAACGCAATTGCTGTAAAAGAGCTTATATATGAAAAACCGACAGTAAAAATTCTAGTTCTGTCAGTATTTTAATTGTAATGGTGCAGACCCTTGCAAATTATTTATCATGGTTAAGAAAGAGGAGAGAGAAATCTAGGAGTGTAGTCCTAGTTAATAAAAGACGGGGATTTCAGCACTCTTTTAAGAAAATAAAGCTCATAAGACCAACATATGTTTTTAAACAGTGAATTCTTTAATCCAATTGTGAACAGAGAAATCTTCCAGCTATATGTACACCACTCCCCCGGTGGAAAAGGACTCAACACTTATAGTATTCGTTAAAGGGAGTTTGAAAAGAAAGCAAAATTTTACTTCTAAATATACTAGAGTTAGTAATATAAACCTGACCGGTCAGGGGTGCACATTTAATGCATGGATAAACAGCCAAACACTACATAAATTTGTAGATTGACACCTATATATAACCTCTACACCCTGCTGCTCACAGAACCCCTTTTAAAGAGGTATAACCTGGGCAGGTATGAAAGAATGGGATCTAAGAGGTTAACTAGGGGTATCAGGAACAGAAGCAGGGTCACAGCTTATTATCGTAATTACAATATGGTGTGCAATGAATAGCGTATAGTGGTATACAAGCATGAAATGTAAAGCCTTAAATTCGAGACTCACTACACCCAGCTGCTCACAGTACTCCAATTAAGGAGAGTATAATACCGGGCAGTACAAAAAGTGGTAATATCTACCAGGATCTAAGTGATCTCTAAGTTAGGCTTTATTTACACTCAACAAAACACATTTAAGCAACTTTTTTGCAATAAATACAGACAGTATGTGCCCTTATTATGCTTTTTGGTATTTTGTTAGTTCGTCATGCAAAGCTTTGCTGTAGAAAGGAATAAGCAGAAGTGTAGAGTTGTAGCATAAAGCACACTGCATGATATCTTCTTAATCGTGCTGTGATCGTGGAAATGCTGACATATAAAGCTGCATGCAAGGAAACATTGTAGCAAGCAGAAGAGAAAGCAATTCAAATGCTGTTTGTTAGAAGATCAGCTTAGCGTATGTGAAACAATGTTGCTATTCTTGGCAGCTATTGTGACAGTACCCATAGATTTCTTTGTAAGTGTATTCCTCACACAGCAATCAGACAATGCAGTTTTCACAGGTAACCGTATTATTATTCGACCGTAGTACAGTTCATATTAGTGAACCCTACTGTGACACATACGACCTTGCTTTATTCATTCAGACGTATCACTGTGGCATAGTGTGTCCTAGTCGTTTCTCCGATCCTCAGAGTGCCGTTGTTACGCTTCTGTATATTGCACCGCAGGTACCATCTACCATGCGGTTAGGAGGCTGTGTTTGTGGCGTGCACCACGTAGGCCGGTCGGCTTAGCCAATGCCGACGCGCGTTTCACCCGCAGGGCTGTTAAACACACCGGGCTTCGTCAGGGCGGTATATTGAATGGACTCCTTCAGTCCTATTTTTATAGTATTTTGTAAGAGCGCCCCTGCTGGAGGTGAAAATACAATGCATATCTAGTTGAACACAAACATGAAGTTAAAAGCAACTAAATGGAAACAGACACCAATTTGGAAATGTGCTGTACTTAAAAGCTAAAGGGTAACTCTAGAATTTATATCCTTTTAGCTGAATAACATGTCTTAGTATATATCACATATTTTCCCTTATTGATATACTATATTTTGATTACAAAGTTTTAAGATACAAGTCAGAAAAATTGTTTTATAGAGCAGGGCTTTCATGGAATTCATTTTGTCCTATAGAAAACAGGCCATATCGAGTTTATCATTTAAGCCATCAGGCAGTTGGGTCCCCAACTCAAAGATCCATCTGCATTCTTTTTGCAAGAGGACCTTGTCGTTGTCGCCCCCTCTGCCATTGGTGATTCCTCTATCTATACAGATGAATTTCAGAGAATCAGGATTACAATCATGTACCAGTTCATAATGTTTTGCGACATTGCTCTTCTGGTTTTTGTTTTTTACATCGTCTCGATGCTCAGTGATTCGGTCTTTTATGGCTCTCCTCGTTTTGCCCACATAAAAACGTGGGCAGTTACAGGAGAGTAGGTAGATCACTCCTTCAGTATTACAATTAGTAAAGTGTTTTAACTTGTATCTCTTCCCTGAACGGGTGCCAAAATCTTTAGTTTTTACCATAAATTTGCATGCCACACAACGACCACAAGGGTGGTTGCCAGTTGACCTATGTCTTGTCAGCCAGTCTGTCTGTCTCTGTTCAGACCTATATTGACTTTTTACTAGCTTATCCTTCAGATTGCTAGCTCGTCTTGCAGTAATATTCGGATAGGCTCCAACTTCTTTTGATACTCCCACATCACTCACAAGAATTTTCCAATTCTTGGCCAGGATCTCCTTTAAAGCATTCCAATGACAGTTATAATCTGTGATTAGCCTTATCTTTGTGAGGCAGGTAGAGAGAGAAGTGGCGAATCTTTCCTTCACTGGATTAGTAAATGATAATCTAAGCAAGTCAGAAAGAAAAGCGCTTGGAGAATTGATGAGTGCTAAAGGACTGATCATAAAACAGGCGGACAAGGGCGGTAACTTAGTCCTATGGGACGAAAGTATGTATGTCCTTGAGGCTAAACGCCAACTTTTAGACAGAACCCAATATCAATGTCTAACCTTCAATCCTACCTCCTCTCTGCAGTTTTCCCTCTTTAATATGCTAAAGAGTGCAAAAGAGAGGAAAATCATTACTGCAACAGAATTTAAATATCTTTACCCTGAACATCCAGTGATGCCAGTATTTTACTGCATCCCCAAAATACATAAAAACTCCACTAATCCTCCAGGCCGTCCAATAATTGCAGGAATAGGCAGCCTCACAGAAAATCTGGGGAACTATATTGACCACTTTCTAAGACCATTTCTGAATACCATGCCATCCTTCATACTAGATACTGCAGACTTCCTCAGGAAAGTAGATGGACTATCGGTTCCTCAGGAAGCTTGGTTGGTATGTTTAGATGTTGAGGGTTTATACTCATCCATCCCACATGAAGTGGGAATAGAAGCGTGCAAGCACTTTCTCATGACAAGAGGCACTAATGTTCAAAACCACACAGATTTTGTGGTGGAACTATTAACATTTGTGCTTAATAACAACATATTTATGTTTGATAATAAAATATACAAGCAAAAAAGAGGCACTGCAATGGGTGCCACATGTGCCCCAACGTATGCGTGCCTACATCTGGGAAAGTGGGAAATGGATGAAGTGTTCCAAAACCCTCTCTTTGAAGAAAACATCCACATGTGGATAAGATACGTGGATGATGTCTTCCTAATCTGGGAGGGATCAGAGAACATTTTAAAAGAATTTGTTCGAACCCTCAACATAAATAATAGCAACATTTCACTAACCCTGCAATATAGCAAGGAGGAAATTTCGTTACTCGATGTCAATGTAAAAATTGAACAAGGAATGTTAGTGACTGAAAACTTTCGGAAGAGTACTGCTACTAACAGTCTCCTCTTAGCTTCAAGTCACCACCCAACACACTTGATAAAAGGCATTCCAAAAGGGCAATTTCTGCGGCTTCGTAGAAATTGCTCGACAAAAGAAAGGTTCCTAAAGCATGGCGTAGAGATGCAAAAAAGGTTCTTAGATAGAGGATATTCAAAGCGAAATGTAAAGAAGGCATTCAGCAATGCTGCACATACAAATAGAAACACACTTCTTGCACAGAAAGAAAAACCAATAAATTCAAAAATAAGGCTAATCACAGATTATAACTGTCATTGGAATGCTTTAAAGGAGATCCTGGCCAAGAATTGGAAAATTCTTGTGAGTGATGTGGGAGTATCAAAAGAAGTTGGAGCCTATCCGAATATTACTGCAAGACGAGCTAGCAATCTGAAGGATAAGCTAGTAAAAAGTCAATATAGGTCTGAACAGAGACAGACAGACTGGCTGACAAGACATAGGTCAACTGGCAACCACCCTTGTGGTCGTTGTGTGGCATGCAAATTTATGGTAAAAACTAAAGATTTTGGCACCCGTTCAGGGAAGAGATACAAGTTAAAACACTTTACTAATTGTAATACTGAAGGAGTGATCTATCTACTCTCCTGTAACTGCCCACGTTTTTATGTGGGCAAAACGAGGAGAGCCATAAAAGACCGAATCACTGAGCATCGAGACGATGTAAAAAACAAAAACCAGAAGAGCAATGTCGCAAAACATTATGAACTGGTACATGATTGTAATCCTGATTCTCTGAAATTCATCTGTATAGATAGAGGAATCACCAATGGCAGAGGGGGCGACAACGACAAGGTCCTCTTGCAAAAAGAATGCAGATGGATCTTTGAGTTGGGGACCCAACTGCCTGATGGCTTAAATGACAAACTCGATATGGCCTGTTTTCTATAGGACAAAATGAATTCCATGAAAGCCCTGCTCTATAAAACAATTTTTCTGACTTGTATCTTAAAACTTTGTAATCAAAATATAGTATATCAATAAGGGAAAATATGTGATATATACTAAGACATGTTATTCAGCTAAAAGGATATAAATTCTAGAGTTACCCTTTAGCTTTTAAGTACAGCACATTTCCAAATTGGTGTCTGTTTCCATTTAGTTGCTTTTAACTTCATGTTTGTGTTCAACTAGATATGCATTGTATTTTCACCTCCAGCAGGGGCGCTCTTACAAAATACTATAAAAATAGGACTGAAGGAGTCCATTCAATATACCGCCCTGACGAAGCCCGGTGTGTTTAACAGCCCTGCGGGTGAAACGCGTGTCGGCATTGGCTAAGCCGACCGGCCTACGTGGTGCACGCCACAAACACAGCCTCCTAACCGCATGGTAGATGGTACCTGCGGTGCAATATACAGAAGCGTAACAACGGCACTCTGAGGATCGGAGAAACGACTAGGACACACTATGCCACAGTGATACGTCTGAATGAATAAAGCAAGGTCGTATGTGTCACAGTAGGGTTCACTAATATGAACTGTACTACGGTCGAATAATAATACGGTTACCTGTGAAAACTGCATTGTCTGATTGCTGTGTGAGGAATACACTTACAAAGAAATCTATGGGTACTGTCACAATAGCTGCCAAGAATAGCAACATTGTTTCACATACGCTAAGCTGATCTTCTAACAAACAGCATTTGAATTGCTTTCTCTTCTGCTTGCTACAATGTTTCCTTGCATGCAGCTTTATATGTCAGCATTTCCACGATCACAGCACGATTAAGAAGATATCATGCAGTGTGCTTTATGCTACAACTCTACACTTCTGCTTATTCCTTTCTACAGCAAAGCTTTGCATGACGAACTAACAAAATACCAAAAAGCATAATAAGGGCACATACTGTCTGTATTTATTGCAAAAAGTTGCTTAAATGTGTTTTGTTGAGTGTAAATAAAGCCTAACTTAGAGATCACTTAGATCCTGGTAGATATTACCACTTTTTGTACTGCCCGGTATTATACTCTCCTTAATTGGAGTACTGTGAGCAGCTGGGTGTAGTGAGTCTCGAATTTAAGGCTTTACATTTCATGCTTGTATACCACTATACGCTATTCATTGCACACCATATTGTAATTACGATAATAAGCTGTGACCTGCTTCTGTTCCTGATACCCCTAGTTAACCTCTTAGATCCCATTCTTTCATACCTGCCCAGGTTATACCTCTTTAAAAGGGGTTCTGTGAGCAGCAGGGTGTAGAGGTTATATATAGGTGTCAATCTACAAATTTATGTAGTGTTTGGCTGTTTATCCATGCATTAAATGTGCACCCCTGACCGGTCAGGTTTATATTACTAACTCTAGTATATTTAGAAGTAAAATTTTGCTTTCTTTTCAAACTCCCTTTAACGAATACTATAAGTGTTGAGTCCTTTTCCACCGGGGGAGTGGTGTACATATAGCTGGAAGATTTCTCTGTTCACAATTGGATTAAAGAATTCACTGTTTAAAAACATATGTTGGTCTTATGAGCTTTATTTTCTTAAAAGAGTGCTGAAATCCCCGTCTTTTATTAACTAGGACTACACTCCTAGATTTCTCTCTCCTCTTTCTTAACCATGATAAATAATTTGCAAGGGTCTGCACCATTACAATTAAAATACTGACAGAACTAGAATTTTTACTGTCGGTTTTTCATATATAAGCTCTTTTACAGCAATTGCGTTCCCTCTGATATTTGTTATTGTTTGTATTGTATACCTGGGATACTTGGGCCTAGGCCCATATACTTTATAAGGTTTCCAGAGTGGAAAACCCCATTAGCTGTATACTATTGGCCTTTTCAATTGTGAACATTTAGGGATTTCTTTGGGCTGTTTGTGCAAAACTTCACGGAGGTTAAGGTTACAACATGGCTTTCATGCTGTCCGATGAAAACTGGGAAGCTGAACTTACAGCATCTCTATCTATATCTAATCTAGAAGAGAGTCAGGATAAAAACAACACACCAGTAAATATCTATGGTGCCTTTAAAAACTACAAGAAATTACTGGTCAAACAAGTAAAACTCAGAGCAGAGACGTCTAGTCTTGAAAATTATATAAAAACAAAGATCATACCCAGAGGCCTACGCCTAAGGCTAGACCCTGGGACAAATTTGAGAGAAGATGAGGGTGGGGAGGAGTTTATGGAAGATTGGAACACAAGTCTTTCGGACTGTTCCATCATCCTCATGAATAAAATGGTGAAACGAAACAAAGAAAGACTAGAAAAAACTATAAATCAAGCTGAAGAGTCTCTAAAAATAGTTAACATGTTTGAAACAAACTCTAATTTTGCTAAATTGAATGATGAAATAAAAGAGCAGATAGCAAGACTACAAACAGACATAAAACTAAGAAAAGGAAGAAAATTTTCTAGAGACAATGATGACTATAAAAACAACAAAGTTTATAGCTATCAATCAGCAAGGGGAGCCTATGATTCGGGCACAGATAGCTCTGACATAGAAATAGATCATTCCAGAGGTACCCCAGAAAATAAAAATTCTTTTTTAGGGGAAGGAGGAGAGGCGGTAGGAAGAGAAGGAAGAGGGGGGACAAGTTCAAATTTAGAAGAGAGACGATATCCCTCCAGACAACGTCGCCAACAGAATTACGATCAAACCCAGAGGAACTACTCCCAGGGCAGACCCCGAAGACCTTGGAGTCGCAGGGGATTCTAAACCAACCAGAAAATGACTTGCAAATTATCAACCTATCTACCTTTAAACTTGGCCTATCTCATGTTGAGGTTCTTAAAAAAGGCTTATCATTCTGTCCTACAAACACCCTTGACAAATTTAACTTTATCAAGGACCTTCATCTTTTTGCTAGACGGGTAGTCCTGTCGCAGATAATGAAAGGAAAGAGCAGACATCTAGTGGAAGATGTATCCCTTACTATGGAAGATAATGCCTCAATTATAGATCTCCAAGTTCTTTTGGCTGAAAACGAAGGGAGTCAATATGATCCCTCACAAGCCATTGATACCAGTGAATGTAAAACGATTAAAACTAATTTTAAAGCAAAATCTAAATATATGCCACAATTATCGATGGTACCTGCTGTTAACATCTTTGTGAGGCAGGTAGAGAGAGAAGTGGCGAATCTTTCCTTCACTGGATTAGTAAATGATAATCTAAGCAAGTCAGAAAGAAAAGCGCTTGGAGAATTGATGAGTGCTAAAGGACTGATCATAAAACAGGCGGACAAGGGCGGTAACTTAGTCCTATGGGACGAAAGTATGTATGTCCTTGAGGCTAAACGCCAACTTTTAGACAGAACCCAATATCAATGTCTAACCTTCAATCCTACCTCCTCTCTGCAGTTTTCCCTCTTTAATATGCTAAAGAGTGCAAAAGAGAGGAAAATCATTACTGCAACAGAATTTAAATATCTTTACCCTGAACATCCAGTGATGCCAGTATTTTACTGCATCCCCAAAATACATAAAAACTCCACTAATCCTCCAGGCCGTCCAATAATTGCAGGAATAGGCAGCCTCACAGAAAATCTGGGGAACTATATTGACCACTTTCTAAGACCATTTCTGAATACCATGCCATCCTTCATACTAGATACTGCAGACTTCCTCAGGAAAGTAGATGGACTATCGGTTCCTCAGGAAGCTTGGTTGGTATGTTTAGATGTTGAGGGTTTATACTCATCCATCCCACATGAAGTGGGAATAGAAGCGTGCAAGCACTTTCTCATGACAAGAGGCACTAATGTTCAAAACCACACAGATTTTGTGGTGGAACTATTAACATTTGTGCTTAATAACAACATATTTATGTTTGATAATAAAATATACAAGCAAAAAAGAGGCACTGCAATGGGTGCCACATGTGCCCCAACGTATGCGTGCCTACATCTGGGAAAGTGGGAAATGGATGAAGTGTTCCAAAACCCTCTCTTTGAAGAAAACATCCACATGTGGATAAGATACGTGGATGATGTCTTCCTAATCTGGGAGGGATCAGAGAACATTTTAAAAGAATTTGTTCGAACCCTCAACATAAATAATAGCAACATTTCACTAACCCTGCAATATAGCAAGGAGGAAATTTCGTTCCTCTATGTCAATGTAAAAATTGAACAAGGAATGTTAGTGACTGAAAACTTTCGGAAGAGTACTGCTACTAACAGTCTCCTCTTAGCTTCAAGTCACCACCCAACACACTTGATAAAAGGCATTCCAAAAGGGCAATTTCTGCGGCTTCGTAGAAATTGCTCGACAAAAGAAAGGTTCCTAAAGCATGGCGTAGAGATGCAAAAAAGGTTCTTAGATAGAGGATATTCAAAGCGAAATGTAAAGAAGGCATTCAGCAATGCTGCACATACAAATAGAAACACACTTCTTGCACAGAAAGAAAAACCAATAGATTCAAAAATAAGGCTAATCACAGATTATAACTGTCATTGGAATGCTTTAAAGGAGATCCTGGCCAAGAATTGGAAAATTCTTGTGAGTGATGTGGGAGTATCAAAAGAAGTTGGAGCCTATCCGAATATTACTGCAAGACGAGCTAGCAATCTGAAGGATAAGCTAGTAAAAAGTCAATATAGGTCTGAACAGAGACAGACAGACTGGCTGACAAGACATAGGTCAACTGGCAACCACCCTTGTGGTCGCTGTGTGGCATGCAAATTTATGGTAAAAACTAAAGATTTTGGCACCCGTTCAGGGAAGAGATACAAGTTAAAACACTTTACTAATTGTAATACTGAAGGAGTGATCTATCTACTCTCCTGTAACTGCCCACGTTTTTATGTGGGCAAAACGAGGAGAGCCATAAAAGACCGAATCACTGAGCATCGAGACGATGTAAAAAACAAAAACCAGAAGAGCAATGTCGCAAAACATTATGAACTGGTACATGATTGTAATCCTGATTCTCTGAAATTCATCTGTATAGATAGAGGAATCACCAATGGCAGAGGGGGGCGACAACGACAAGGTCCTCTTGCAAAAAGAATGCAGATGGATCTTTGAGTTGGGGACCCAACTGCCTGATGGCTTAAATGACAAACTCGATATGGCCTGTTTTCTATAGGACAAAATGAATTCCATGAAAGCCCTGCTCTATAAAACAATTTTTCTGA
Organism: Bombina bombina; assembly: GCF_027579735.1. Classification (NCBI taxonomy): domain Eukaryota; kingdom Metazoa; phylum Chordata; class Amphibia; order Anura; family Bombinatoridae; genus Bombina; species Bombina bombina. The sequence continues at coordinate 219,124,170 of NC_069506.1, forward strand.
CTTGTATCTTAAAACTTTGTAATCAAAATATAGTATATCAATAAGGGAAAATATGTGATATATACTAAGACATGTTATTCAGCTAAAAGGATATAAATTCTAGAGTTACCCTTTAGCTTTTAAGTACAGCACATTTCCAAATTGGTGTCTGTTTCCATTTAGTTGCTTTTAACTTCATGTTTGTGTTCAACTAGATATGCATTGTATTTTCACCTCCAGCAGGGGCGCTCTTACAAAATACTATAAAAATAGGACTGAAGGAGTCCATTCAATATACCGCCCTGACGAAGCCCGGTGTGTTTAACAGCCCTGCGGGTGAAACGCGCGTCGGCATTGGCTAAGCCGACCGGCCTACGTGGTGCACGCCACAAACACAGCCTCCTAACCGCATGGTAGATGGTACCTGCGGTGCAATATACAGAAGCGTAACAACGGCACTCTGAGGATCGGAGAAACGACTAGGACACACTATGCCATAGTGATACGTCTGAATGAATAAAGCAAGGTCGTATGTGTCACAGTAGGGTTCACTAATATGAACTGTACTACGGTCGAATAATAATACGGTTACCTGTGAAAACTGCATTGTCTGATTGCTGTGTGAGGAATACACTTACAAAGAAATCTATGGGTACTGTCACAATAGCTGCCAAGAATAGCAACATTGTTTCACATACGCTAAGCTGATCTTCTAACAAACAGCATTTGAATTGCTTTCTCTTCTGCTTGCTACAATGTTTCCTTGCATGCAGCTTTATATGTCAGCATTTCCACGATCACAGCACGATTAAGAAGATATCATGCAGTGTGCTTTATGCTACAACTCTACACTTCTGCTTATTCCTTTCTACAGCAAAGCTTTGCATGACGAACTAACAAAATACCAAAAAGCATAATAAGGGCACATACTGTCTGTATTTATTGCAAAAAGTTGCTTAAATGTGTTTTGTTGAGTGTAAATAAAGCCTAACTTAGAGATCACTTAGATCCTGGTAGATATTACCACTTTTTGTACTGCCCGGTATTATACTCTCCTTAATTGGAGTACTGTGAGCAGCTGGGTGTAGTGAGTCTCGAATTTAAGGCTTTACATTTCATGCTTGTATACCACTATACGCTATTCATTGCACACCATATTGTAATTACGATAATAAGCTGTGACCTGCTTCTGTTCCTGATACCCCTATTTAACCTCTTAGATCCCATTCTTTCATACCTGCCCAGGTTATACCTCTTTAAAAGGGGTTCTGTGAGCAGCAGGGTGTAGAGGTTATATATAGGTGTCAATCTACAAATTTATGTAGTGTTTGGCTGTTTATCCATGCATTAAATGTGCACCCCTGACCGGTCAGGTTTATATTACTAACTCTAGTATATTTAGAAGTAAAATTTTGCTTTCTTTTCAAACTCCCTTTAACGAATACTATAAGTGTTGAGTCCTTTTCCACCGGGGGAGTGGTGTACATATAGCTGGAAGATTTCTCTGTTCACAATTGGATTAAAGAATTCACTGTTTAAAAACATATGTTGGTCTTATGAGCTTTATTTTCTTAAAAGAGTGCTGAAATCCCAGTCTTTTATTAACTAGGACTACACTCCTAGATTTCTCTCTCCTCTTTCTTAACCATGATAAATAGATAAATCAATACCGGGGAATAAAGGTAACATGAAGTATATAATACATGTACAGAAATGTATATATATATCTGAACGACATTTAATTTATCTGGAGGAACTGCTAAAAAAGTGTCCAAATCCTCCCCTATATAGTCTTCTTTGCATACCTTTTACAAAATTTTACCAATTTTGATGTTTTTGCCTCTTCAGAAACAGCATTTGGTAAAACGATTCTTTAGGCAGCTGTCTAAGTTTGACTTTAGTGCCTATGATTTAAGTTTTTTTGGTTTAAAAATACTTTGTTAAAATTTGGATTTAATTTCTCAGTGAAAATAGCTATTTTTATTTTATCCCTCCCTTTACTGTTACTTTTACATCTTGGGTATTATATCCCATCAGTAACAGCTTGTGGACTCTCGCCACCTATATAAAAGAAAACATAATTTATGTAAGAAATTACCTGATAAATTAATTTCTTTCATGATGGTGAGAGTCCACGAGGCCCACCCATTTTTTGGGGGGGTTATGATTTTTTCATTTAAAGCAAATATTTTTTCTTGCTGTGTGAGGTGGGAGGGGTATTTATAGGCATTTGAGGTTTGGGAAACTTTGACTCGTGGACTCTTGCCACCATGAAAAAAAAGAAATTTATCAGGTAAGTTCTTACATAAATTATGTTTTTTGATGCTTGAAGGCTTGCTAATGTCACCAGGATTCCAACATTTCTGCAAAATTTGCTGCTACACTTAAAATGATGCACATTTAAAAAAGAGCATGCATCATTTACTATGCATGTCATTACTATATGCAAACACAGGTCTGGATCCCATTTGAATTAAAAAATGTAGCTGCTATTCAAATTAACTATGGCAGATAATTAGGAATAAATGCTCTACTTTTGCAGATGAATCACAATTCACTTGCTATTTTTCATTGACGACATGCTATTTGTATGTCATAAAATAACAACAGAGGGTTATATAACAAGTGGTGTGCTATTGTTTGCATGAATTGCGGTAAGCAATATCGTCACTATACTAACTTGTGCGTATATTACAAGTTGAAAGTAAATGCGTTTGCACAAGCACATACAAAATGTGCTCTTGTCAGGTTACCAGGACTGAAGACCTTGCGTAACTCTTAAGTGTTAGAAAAAAAAATGTGCACCAAACACAACACAAATACATTAAACACTTGCACTCATGTATACACGATCTGATAAAAATAATTCTTAGAAATATTAATATATGACAAGGTATTTAAATGGAAAGGGCTATATTGTATACATATTTCTAAATATGTGTGTATATACAATATATATATATATATATATATATATATATATATATATATATATATATATATATATATATATATATATACTGTATATATATATATATATATATATATATATACACATATAGGTCAGAGCAGGACGAACTCTCTTTACAAAGGGATTTGCTAAAATTAGAACTATGGGCAAGTGAATGGAAAATGAGATTTAATACGGAAAAATGTAAGGTTCTACATTTTGGAAGTAAAAATAAGCAGGCTACGTATTTTTTAAATGGGGCAAGACTTAGCCAAACACAGGAGGAAAGGGATTTGGGAGTAGTAATAGATAACAAGCTAAAGATGAGTGCACAATGCAGGGCAGCGGCTTCAAAGGCTAATAAGATACTAGCATGTATTAAAAGAGGCATTGATTCAAGGGAGGAAAGCATAATTCTGTCATTATATAAAGCCCTGGTAAGACCTCACCTTGAGTTTGGAGTGCAGTTCTGGGGACCGATTGCTAAAAAAGATATTGCAGAACTAGAAAAAGTTCAGAGAAGGGCCACAAAGCTAATAAGGGGATTGGAGAAATTAACCTATGAGGAGAGGCTAGCCAAACTGGGTCTGTTCTCTTTAGAAAAAAGGCGCTTGAGAGGTGACATGATTACTTTATATAAATATATTCAAGGCCCATATACAGAGATGGCAGAAGCTCTTTTTATTCCAAGAAAATTGTTTCTGACAAGAGGTCAAAATTTAAGGTTGGAGGAAAGGAGATTTAATCTCCTGCAACGGAAACGTTTTTTCACTGTAAGAGCAATAAAATTGTGGAACTCATTACCAAAGGAGGTAGTGAATGCCAATACCATAGATACATTTAAAAATAGTCTGGATAAATTTCTGTATATAAACAAAATTCATGGATATGATTGCTAGTATTAAATGGGTCACATTTTAATGGGGTTATTTAAGCTTAACTGGAGCTTTTTGTAATTATTTTAGATTTGTATAGGTTGAACTCGATGGACTTCAGTCTTTTTTCAACCTTATCTACTATGTTACTATGTTACTATATGTTACATACAGTTGTAATAAAAATTATTCAACCCCCATTGCAAATCAGGTTTATTGTCAAAATGTACAGACTTTGAGGTGTTTGCAATGAACAAATCAAACAAAAGCAATTGAAATAGCTCAACACAACGAATACTTCAAGTGGTTTTCCCAAATTCAACTGAAAATGCAACTTTTAATGAATTCTGCAGTCTCAAAATTATTCAACCCCCTGAATAGAATCCCTCATAACAGCACAAATATGTTAAACAGGTGTTGTCTCAAGCACACCTGATGCAACCAATCAAGGGCTATATTAGTTGCACCAGGTGTGCTTGAGCTAGAACACATGGAATACCTGAACTGGCTAGGGTTTTTTTGAGTGTCACGTTTGACTGCATGTTAGAAATATGGCTTAGTCAAAACAATGGTCAAAAACGTTAAGAGAAGAGATCATTGCCCTTCACAAACAAGGAACAGGATACAAAAAGATAGCGAAAGCACTGAATGTTCCTAGAGACACCGTTGGAAGCATAGTTCACAAGTTCAAAGTTAAAGGGACAGTCAAGTCAAAATTAAACTTTCATGATTCAGATGCAATTTAAAAAAAAATTCCGATTGACTTTTATTATTAAATTTGCTTTGTTCCCTTCGTGGTATTTTTGAAAAGTTTAACCTAGACAGGCTCAAACTGATTTCTAAACCTTTGAAAACCGCCTCTTAGCTCAGAGCATTTTGAAAGTTTTACACAGTCAGACAGTACTAGTTCATGTGTGACATATAGATAACATTGTGCTCACTCCCGTGGAGTTATTTAGGAGTCTGCACTGATTGGCTAAGCTGCATGTCTGTCAAAAGCACTGAGATAAGGGGGCAGTCTGCAGAGGCTTAAATACAAAGTAATCACAGAGGTAAAAAACATAATTTATGTAAGAACTTACATGATAAATTAATTTCTTTCATAGTGGCAGGAGTCCATGAGCTAGTGATGTATGGGATATACTTTCCTACCAGGAGGGGACAAAGTTTCCCAAACCTCAAAATGCCTATAACTAAACCTCCCACCTCACTCATACCTTAGTTTAACGTATAGCCAAGAAGTGAGGTGTAAAATAAGAAGTAAAAAGCATACAAAAAGAAGAACTGGAAAAAAATAATGTGCTTTATACAAAAAAATCATAACCACAAAAAATAGGGTGGGTCTCGTGGATTCTTGCCACTATGAAATAAATGAATTTATCAGGTAAGTTCTTACATAAATTATGTTTTCTTTCATGTGATTGGCAAGAGTCCATGAGTTAGTGACATATGGGATATAATGCCCAAGATGTGAAAGTCCATGAGTCACTAGAGAGGGAGGGATAAAATAAAAACAGCTATTTCCACTGAGAAATTAAATCCCAAAACAAAATTAAGTTTTCTTAAAAATTTAAAAAAAACTCAAATCAAAGGCATTATAATCAAACTGAGACAACTGCCTGAAGAATCTTTCTACCAAATGCTGCTTCAGAAGAAGCAAACACATCAAAATGGTAAAATTTAGTAAAAGTATGCAAAGAAGACCAAGTTGCTGCTCTGCAAATTTGATCAACTGAAGCTTTAATCTTGAGAGCCCAAGAAATGGCAACTGATCTAGTAGAATGAGTTGTAATTCTCTGAGGTGGAGACTGCCCCGCCTCAAATAAGCTTTGTGAATTAAAAGTCTCAACCAAGAAGCCAGAGAAATAGCAGAGACTTTCTGACCTTTCCTGGAGCCAGAAAAAATAACAAATAGACTAGAAGTCTTTCTGAAATCTTTAGAAGCCTCAACATAATATTTCAAAGCTCTTACCACATCCAAAGAATCTAAAGACCTTTCAAGAGTATTCTTAGGATTAGGAGATAAAGAAGGATTTCCCTATTGATGTTGTTAGAATTCAAAACATTTAAATTAAGTCCGCAAAACAGCTTTATCTTGATGGAAAGTCAGATAAGGAGACTCACAAGAGAGAGCAGAAAATTCAGAAACTCTTCTAGCAGAAGAGATAGCCAAAAGAAATAACACTTTCCAAGAAAGTATTTACTGTCCAGAGAATGCAAAGGCTCAAAAGGAGGAGCCTGTAAAATCTTCAAAACCAAATTGAGACTCCAAGGAGGAGAAATAGATTTAATAACAAGTTTAATACGAAGTTTAGCAATCTTTCTATGAAATAAGACAGAAAGAGCAGAAATTTGTTCTTTCAAAGTATTTGCAGACAAACCCTTATCCAAACCATCCTGAAGAAACTGTAAAATTCTAGGAATTCTAAAAGAATGCCAATAATAATCATTAGTTGAACACCATTAAATATAGGTTTTCCAAACCCGATAATACATTTTCCTTGAAACAGACTTACAAGCCTGTATCATAGTGCTAATAACTGAGTCAGAGAAACCTCTATGACTAAGCACTAAGCGTTCAGTTTCCATGCCATCAAATTTAGATATTTGAGATCCTGATGTAAAAACGGCCGCTGACACAGAAGGTCTGGCCTTAAAGGAAGTGGCCAAGGCTGGCAACTGGACATCCTGACAACGTCTGCATACCAAAACCTGAGAGGCCAAGCTGGTGCTATCAGAAATACATAAGATCATTCCATTATGATCTTGGAGATAACCCTTGGAAGAAGAACCAGAGGTGGAAAAATGTAAGCAAGTTGGTAAAACCAAGGAACTGCTAGAGCATCCACCATCTCCGCCTGAGGATCCTTGGACCTGGAAAGGTATCTTGGAAGCTTCTTGTTCAGACGCAAGGCCATCAGATCTATTTCTGGAGGACCCCACATCTGTACCAATTGAAAAAACACATCTGATGGAGAGACCACTCTCCCAGATGTAAAGTCTGACGACAGAGATAATCCACTTCCAAATTGTCTACTCCTGGGATATGAATCACAGAAATTTCACAAGAGTTAGATTCCGCCCAAGAAAGTATCAGAGATACTTCTTTCATTACTGAAAGACTGTGAGTCCCCCCTTGATGATTTACATATGCCACTGTAGTGACATATTTAGTGACATTGTCTGTTTGAAATCGAATATAAAGTTCTCTCTTCAATAGAGGCCAAGCCTGAAGAGCTCTGAAAATAGCACAGAGTTCTAAAATATTGATTGGTTAACTCACCTCCTGAGGTTCCCAAACCCCTTGTGCTGTCAGAGACCCTAGACAGCTCCCCAACCCAAAACACAGGAAGGACGAACAAAGGAGGACCCTTGAACAATAAGGTGATGGTTTAACCACCAAGTCAGAGAGTGTTGAATGTTGGGATTTAAGTATATCAACTGTGACTATAATCCCTGCACCATTGGTGCAACATGCAAAACTGTAGAGGTCTCATATAAAAACAAGCAAAGGGGATCACATCCGATGCTGCAGTCATGAGACCTAAAACTTCCATGCACATAGCCACTGAAGGGAATGATAGAGACTGAAGGTTTAGACAAGCTAAAACCAACTTATTTCAGAGAAAGAGTCATGGACACTTAATCTATCTGGAAACCTAAAAAGGTGACATTTGTCTGAGGAATCAAGAAACTCTTTTGTAAATTGATCCTCCAACCATGTCTTTAAAGAAACCACACAAGTTGTTTTGTGTAAGATTCTGTTAAATGAAAAGATTGAGCTAGTACCAAGATATCCTCCAAATAAGGAAACACCGCAATACCCTGCTCTCTGATTACAGATAGAAGGGCACCGAGAACCTTTGAAAAGATTCTCGGAACTGTCGCTAGGCCAAACGGAAGAGCGACAAATTGGTAATGCTGGTCTAGAAAGGAGAATCTCAGAAAACGATAGTGGTCTGGATGAATCTGAATGTGAAAATAAGTGTCCTGTAAGTCTATTGTGGACATAAAATGACCTTGCTGAACAAAAGGCAGAATAGTCCTTATAGTCACCATCCTTAAAGCTGGGACTCTTACAAAATGATTTAGAGTTTTCAGATCCAGAATTGGTCTGAATGAATCTTCCTTCTTTGGGACAATGAACAGATTTGAATAAAAACCCAAACCCTGTTCCTGTTGAGGAACTGGAACAATCACCCCTGAAAGCTCTTGATCTGAAACACACTTCAGAAAAGCCTGAGCCTTCACAGGGTTTGTTGGAACATGGAAAAGAAAGAATCTTCCCATAGGAGGTCTTATTAAGAAACCTTTTCAATACCCCTGAGAAACAATATCCTGAATCCACTGATTTTGGACAGAATCTGCCCAAATGTCCTGAAATAATTTTAATCTGCCCCTCACCAGTTGAACTGGCTTGAGGGCCGCACTTTCATGCAGTCTTAGGGGCTGTATTTGGTTTCTTATAAGGCTTGGATTTTTTCCAATTCGTAGATGGTCTCCAATTGGAACCAGAGGCCTCAGGGGAAGGAGTATTTTTTTGTTCTTTGAACTGACAAAAGGAACGATAACGATTGGGAGCTTTGAATTTACCCTTAGTTTTCTTATCTTGGGGAAGAAAAACTCCCTTACCCCCAGTGATAGTGGAGATAATAGAATCCAATTGAGAAACAAATAAATTATTACCCTGAAAAGATAGAGATACTTATCTAGATTTAGACACCATATCAGCATTTCATGATTTAAGCCATAAAGCTTTTCTAGATAGAATAGCTAACGACATAGATTTGATATCAATCATAATAACATCAATTATAGCATTACAATTTAAATGATTAGCATATTGAAGTAAAAGAACAATTCTATAAAATTCCGGATCTGATAACTGCTGTGCTAGACTGTCCAACCAAAAAGTTGAAGCAGCAGCAACATCAGCCATAGAAAAAACAGGTCTAAGAATATAGCCAGTATGTAAATATGCCTTCCTAAGATAAGATTAAATTTAAGGGATCCTTAAAAGAAGTATCTTCCATAGGAATAGTAGTATGTTTAGGAAGAGTAGGAATAGCGCCATCAACCTTAGGGACTTTCTCCCAAAGCTCTAAATTGGACACAGGTAAAGGATACAATTTTTTAAACCTAGAAGAAGGATTAAAAGAAGTACCAGACTTAGACTATTCCTTAGTAATCATATTAGAGATAGCATCTGGAATAGGAACAATTTCAGGAATAACCTCAGAAGTCTTAAAAACAGAATTCAAATGTTGCTATTCTTGTTATCAAGAGGACTAGTTTCCTCAATACCTAAAGTAAACAATACTTCCTTTAACAAAGAATGAATATATTCAATCTTAAAAAGAAAGGTTGATTTATCAATTTCAGTGTCTGAAGTAGGATCCCCTGAGCCAGAGAAATCCTCATCAGCAGAAAACACTTCAGTATGCTGTTGATCAATACAAACTTCATCAGATTAATGAGAAGTTAGGAGAGACCATTTACATTTATTTGAAGGCGGAATAGCAGTCATAGCCTTCTCTATTGCTGCAGCAATATAATCTTTTATATTTACAGGAATATCATGTACATTAGACTGTAAAGGTTTAACCGTACAGTAGATGTGTTTGTACTTATAGAAACATTATCAGCGTGTAATAATTTCTCGTAACAAGTGCCACATATTTGAGCTGAAGAAGTAAGATCAGCTAATTTACAACATACACACTTAGATTTGGCAGATTTGTTCTCAGGCAACTTGGTTCCTACAGTAACATCGGAGGCAGTATCAGTTTGAGACATCTTGCAAAATGTAAAAAAAAAAGAAAAATTAACATTTAAACAAAATATCCAATTTCCTCAAAACAGCATTTTCAGGAATGGGAAAAAATGCTTATGAAAAATACTTATATGAAAAACAAAAGCAAACAGCATAGCTCTCTGTAAACAAATGAGAGCAGAGAGCAAAGAAGGAGAGACTTAATATAACAATTTTTTGGAGCCAACAATGACGCAAACAGAGATGACGCAAATGCAGAGAAAAAACAAACAAACTTTTGGCGTGAAAGTTAACAGGAAATGACACGACTCGTGTCATAACAGGCGCAGCTTGGCACCAAAAAATGAGTGTCAACAAAGACGCAAGAAATGACGTGACTCGCGTCACAACAAACGTAACCTCTGTGTCAAAAATATTCGTGCCAAGAATGACGCAATAAATAGAAGAATTTTGCATCATCGCAAGCTTAATTTGCCCGTGAAAATTTGTAAAAACAAGTCCAAAGTTACAACTAGCTGGAACCCCAGGTAAGAAAAAAAATTGCTAAATTTCTCCCAAAAACATAACTGTTAGACTGCAAAGGGAAATAAACATATGCAATATATATTTAAAACTTTAAAATATAAAGTGCCAAACATAGCTGAGAGTGTCTTAAAAAATGATATATACTTACCTGACACCCATTCACATATAGCAGACAGCCAAACCAGTACTGAAACATATCAGCAGAGGTAATGGTAGAGGAGTATAATGTCGATCTGTAAAGGGAGGTGGCAGATGAATCCCCACGACCGAATTTACAGAGAGCCTTAGAATAGATGTCCCCGTAGGTGAAAACAAGGCATCATCAGGCAATACTCCCTTCACATCCCTCAAACACTGTACTTTGAGAGGAATTGGGCTTCAAAATGCTTAGAAGCGCCTTTCACAGAAGAAATCAAGCATGACAGGCTTCACCATCCTCCAACGAAGGCAAAGTTTGTAAAACTAAGGTATGAGTGAGGTGGAAGGTGTATTTATAGGCATTTTGAGGTTTGGGAAACTTTGCCCCCTCCGGGTAGGAATGTATATGCCATATGTCACTAGCTCATGGACTCTTGTCACTTACATGAAAGAAAGTATATTAATATAAATGTGCTGGTTAAGCAAAACTGGGGAATGGGTATTAAAGGGATTATCTATCTTTTTAAACAATAAAAATTCTGGTGTAGACTGAAAAGGAACAGTGGTAACACTACTTGGACGGGGAAGAAAAAGGAAGCTATCAATGGCTGCAACCTGATTTCTGAGAATGCAGGTTGAGAAAAACCCTTGAGTGATTGCAAAAGTCCTGCAGCAAGACTTGGTGGCAGCAGGCACTGAGGTTTCAGTCTGCACAGTAAGATGTGTACTAAACGCAGAAGGTTTCCATGCCATTCCAAGGTGTACACCATTACTGACCCAAAAGCACAAGAAAAGTCAGCTCCAATTTGCTCAAAATCATATAAATAAGCCACAGAGGTTTTGGGATTCTGTTCTGTGGAGCAATGAGACAAAACTAGAACTTTTTGGCCTGATGGATCAGCAGTATGTCTGGAGGAATAAGAATGAAGCATACGCTGAAAAGAACACTCTGCCTACAGTTAAACATGGTGGTGGCTCGGTGATGCTCTGGGGCTGCTTTGCATCCTCTGTCACTGGAACCCTGCAGCGTGTGGAAGGCAAGATGGATTAATTGAAATATCAGGAAATCCTAGAAGAAAAGTCATGCCGTCTGTGAGGATGCTGAAGCTTGGGCGTCATTGGACCTTCCAACAGGAAAATGATCCCAAGCATACATCAAATTCCACCAAGCCTTGGTTGCAGAAGAAGTCCTGGAAGATTCTACAGTGACCATCACAGTCACCTGACTTGAACCCAATAGAAATTATCTGGTGGGATTTGAAGAAGGCGGTTGTAGCATGCAAACCCAAGAATATTACTGAACTGGACACCATTGTTCATGAGAAATGTGCTAAGATTCCTCAGGAATCCTGCCAGAAGCTGGTGTCTGGCTATGAATGTTGTTTGCAGCAGGTCATAACAGCAAAAAGGTGCTCTACTAAGTACTACAGATGCTTGCCATGAAGGGGTTGAATAATTCTGAGACTGCTAAATTCATTAAAAGTTGCATTTTCAGTTGAACCTCTTGAAGCATTCGCTGTGTTGAACTATTTTTTTATTGCTTTTGTTTGATTTGTCTAATGCAAATTTTTGACACTAAACCTGATTTGCAATGAGGGTTGAATAATTTTGATCACAACTGTATGTATGTGAATACATTTGTGTATGTGTATATATATATATATATATATATATACTGTATATATATATATATATATATATATATAGTAACATAGTAGATGAGGTTGTAAAAAAGACAGAAGTCCATCAAGTTCAACTTATACAAATCTAATCTATTTACAAAAAACTCCAGTTGAGCTTAAATTAATCCCATTAAAAGGTGACCCATTTAACATAAACAATCATATCCAAGAATTCTGTTTCTTGCCAGAATTGTATCCAAACCATTTTAAATGTATCTAAGGTATTGTCAGGATGCCAGGAATCAGATTGAGACGAGAAGTGCAAAAATAATCACACCTTTATTAATAGCAAAAAATAATAAAAAGTCCACAAGTCAAATAACAAGCCAGGAGTAAAAACCAGAGCTGGTAGTCAGACAAGCCAAGTCAGGATCCAAAGTGAATAGTCAGACGAGCCGGAATTAGGAACAAGGAAAACAGCAGAGTCAGGAACAAGTCAGGGATCAGGAACCAGGAAGGATGTCAGGCAGCCAGGTAATACACAGGAACTCTCACAAACAGGTCTGAGACAACACAAAGGCAAAGCATACTGAACAGAGGCCCTTTAAATAATAAGTGATGACATCACAATTCTGAGACTGCATCCTGTCTCACACGGATGATGCAAACCAGTCTGGCCATAAAAGGAAGTGCAGGAAATGAGCAGCATCCCCCACAATGCACCACAGTCAGGAAGAGAGGTGAGTAAAATGGCTGCCAGCAGCACATGGCAAACACAACAGGGAAAAAACCCTGACAGTACCCTCCCCTCAACGACCCTTCCCCCACGGAAGGACAAAAGGCTTATTGGGGAAACGGGCATAGAAGGCACGGAGGAGGGCGGGAGCATGAACATCAGAGGAGGGAACCCAAGAACGCTCCTCTGGACCGTAGCCCCTCCAGTGAACCAAAAACTGTACACAGACCCTGGACATACGAGAGTCAATAATGCTGCTGACTTCATACTCCTCATGGTTGTCAACAAAGATAAGACTGGGATGAGGCAATACAGTGGTAAACCAATTACAAACCAATGGTTTCAAGAGGGAGACATGAAAAACATTGGAGATGCGCATAGCAGGAGGAAGGTCAAGAGCGTAGGCCACAGGATTAACCCGTCGGAGTATTCAAAAATTTGAAAACATAACGGGGAGCCAGTTTATTGGAAGGCACACGAAGGTTCAAGTTGCGGGAGGACAGCCAAACTCTCTCACCAACCTGGTAGGAAGGTGCGGGCAGACGCCTACGATCAGCCTGGAACTTTTGGCACAGCATAGAACGATGAAGGCAACCCTGAATCTGCACCCACGGGGAACGGAGTTGCCGGAGATGCTCCTCCAAAGCCGGAATACCCTGAGACATGAATGAATCGGGCAACAAGGATGGTTGAAACCCATAATTCGCCATGAACGGGGAAAACTTGGAGGAAGCATTAATAGCACTATTACGAGCAAACTCTGCCCAAGGTAAAAGTTCAGACCAATTATTGTGGTGATCTGAGACATAGCAACGGAGGAACTGTTCCAGAGCTTGATTAGACCGTTCCGCAGCCCCATTGGATTGAGGGTGATATGCCGAGGAGAAGGAAAGCTGGATCCCCATTTGAGCACAAAAAAAACGCCAAAATCTGGAGACAAACTGGCTACCCCGGTCCGACACTATCTCCTTGGGTAACCCATGTAAACGGAAGACCTCCCGGGCAAAAATTGAAGCAAGCTCCTGAGCGGTAGGCAGCTTCATCAAGGGAATGTAATGTGACATTTTAGAAAAACAGTCAACCACTATAAGGATAACAGTATTGCCATTGGAAACAGGGAGCTCGACAATGAAGTCCATGGAAAGATGTGTCCGAAGACGCTCACCATTAGCAATAGGTTGAAGAAGACCCACAGGAAGACGTCGAGGAGTCTTATTCTGTGCACAAACTGAGCAGGAGGCAACATACTCAGCAACATCAGAACGAAGACCTGGCCACCAGAATTGTTGAGTGACAGACCAAATCATTTGGTTCTTGTCTGGGTGACCTGCGGCTTTAGGATAGTGGTAAGTGTGCAAAAGTTTAGTTCGAAGATTCTCAGGAACAAAACACTTACCACTAGGTTTCTCAGGAGGTGCATTGGTTTGTGCAGCCAGGATCTCCTCCCCCAAGGGAGAAGTCAAATTAGTATGTATGGTAGCCAAAATATGGTCAGGAGGTATAACTGGAGTAGGTACAGACTCCTCCTTGGACAGAGGCGAAAATTGTAGAGAGAGGGCATCAGCCCTACCAGGCAGGTAGGAGACCACATAATTAAACTGAGACAAAAATAGCGCCCATCTGGCCTGTCGGGGCGACAAACATTTTGCTTCAAATGGATAAGTTAAATTCTTGTGGTCAGTAAGAATGAGTACTGGCACGCTAGTACCCTCGAGAAGATGCCTCCATTCCTTGAGTGCCAAAATTATGGCCAGTAATTCCCTGTGGCCAATTTCATAATTGCACTCCGCTGGAGACAATTTCTTAGAGAAGAAACCACACGGATGCAAGGAACCGTCAGGCGTAGGACGTTGAGACAAGAGGGCACCTACTCCAGTCTCAGACGCATCGACCTCAAGAACAAAAGGCAGGACAGGGTTAGGATGAGCCAGAACTGGAGCATCAGCAAAGGCAGTCTTAAGACTATCAAAGTCCTTAATGGCAGTAGGTGACCAATGGAGTGGATCATTCTCTTTACGTCATGTCTGTGATAGGTTTAACCAAGGAAGAAAAGTTTTTAATAAACTTTCTATAGTAATTGGCGAACCCCAAAAAATGTTGAATAGACCGAAGACCAACTGGGCGAGGCCACTGCAGAACTGCAGATAACTTGTCAGGATCCATGGAGAACCCTGCAACGGAGATAACATAACCTAGGAAGGTTACATGAGTCTGATGGAACTCACATTTCTTGAGTTTACAAAACAGGCTGTTCTTACGTAGTCTCTGAAGAACCCGTGTAACATCAGAACGATGAGCCTCAAGTGTGGGTGAGTGTATGAGGATGTCGTCTAAGTACACCACAACACACTGTTGCAACATATCTCATAGGACATCATTAATAAATTCCTGAAAAACAGCAGGAGCATTACATAGGCCAAAGGGCATTACAAGATACTCATAATGCCCGCTCCTGGTGTTAAATGCTGTTTTCCATTCGTGACCCTCCTTAATCCTAACGAGATTGTACGCTCCTCTCAAATCAATTTTAGTAAAGACCGTAGCTCCCTTGAGACGGTCAAAGAGTTCCGTAATGAGCGGAATAGGGTAAGCATTCTTAATGGTAAGATGATTAAGACCCCTATAATCAATACATGGTCTTAACTCGCCACCCTTTTTCTTCACAAAGAAGAAGCCAGCCCCTGAAGGAGAGCAGGATTTGCGGATGATCCCCCGCGACAGAGCATCGGCAACATACTCCTCCATAGCACAATTCTCTGCAACAGACAGAAGGTACACCCGGCCCCGAGGAGGAATGGCTCCGGGTTGCAGGTCTATGGCACAATCGTAAGACCGGTGAGGAGGCAATGCACCGGCACGCACCTTGTCAAACACGTCTAGGAACTCTCGGTACTCCTCTGGCAATTCAGATACTGAAGAAGTGCACAAGACTTTAACTGGTTTCCGAAGACAAGTGGAAATACATTGCGGGGACCACGACAAAATTTTGAACCTGCGCCAGTCGAGACTGGGATTGTGCTTTTGGAGCCAGGGATAACCCAGAACAACTGGAAAATGCGGAGAGTTTATCACCTGGAACTGGAGGGTTCAAAATGGAGAGCCCCAACAGCCATGGACAACGGAGCAGTTTCGTTAGTAACGAGTGCGGGCTGAAGGGGCCTGCCATCAATGGCCTCAATAGCAAGCGAAACGGATCGAGGCAAAACAGGAATGTAGTGCTTTGATACAAAAGCACTGTCAATGAAATAGCCCACAGCACCGGAGTCAACAAGAGCCTGAGTGACTATGGAGGAGTCCACCCAGGAAAGGACAACCGTGACCAAAGGTTTCTCCTTAAGCGGTTCCGGGGACGAGGATAAAGCACCCAAGGTTTGCCCCCAACAGGACCTTAGGTGTGAGCATTTCCCGGCCGTGTAGGACAAGACTTTAAAAGGTGGCCCTGTAACCCACAATAGAGGCAGAGCCCCTC